>NC_091315.1:5123459-5350959 GCF_038502225.1 Cherax quadricarinatus
GTTAGTGTGACAAATACTTGTTCAAGTGGAAGATGGGTATTAACAAGGTCTTGAGGATATCTCTCCTAGAGAGAACCCGCAATAATGGATTCAAATTAGACAAGTTTAGATTTAGAAAGGATATAGGAAAGTATTGGTTAGGAAATATGGTAGTTGATGAGTGGAACAGTCTACCTAGTTTTGTTATTGAGGCTAAAACCTTGGGTAGCTTCAAATTTAGGTTGGATAAATACATGAGCGAGAGGGGTTGGATTTGAGGATAGTTGTCAGACCTTATTTCTTGTGTAGCATTGAAAATTGGGTTGGGCAAATATTTTGTTAGCGGGATATATTGTAAAGGACCTGCCTAGTATTGTTTAATGAGTTTATTTGGTAATGCTGGTAGCGGGGTGTAAATGATACATCTTCGGAGGCTTCTTACTTTATTGTTAATGTAGTGGTGGGTACACAGGCTTGTGTGTTGTGCCCATGGCCTGGGAGGGCCATCCCATGAGAGAGAGCTACTAGGCCTTGTGTCTTCCTGCTAGGCCGCTGTGTGAGTGTGGGACCAGCTTCCCACAGACCTGGACAGGCCCAGAGGGCAGCACTTTAGTGGCGCAAAATATGAACTGAGCTGGCAGACATCATGGCTATCTGTGCAGACAGTACAGGCTGTCTGCATACGCTCAGCCAGCTGCCATATGGTCATCCCGACCATGTCTGGTGGTAAAAAAAAACTTGGTCTCTCTCTCATAGGAACAGGGCACATAACACAAAATAAAAACATATATATACATATGGACATGGAAAAAAAAACTTCCTACAGGGAGGGAAGAAAAAAAACATGTGAGGTGTGCTAAACATTGTGGCCATAGGCAGTGAGCATCGAAGGGCATCACTGCATGCCTTCCTGCATCTGGACAGATACTGCAACACAGGAGACATCGCTGCAGCTGAGCTGTGACGTAACAGGGTACGGTCTCCTCTGGAATGGTGAAGCAGTCATCGTAGGAGTCGCTGCAGGTTTTCACTCAACCTGGGGCACGACATGCTGGTGCCCTCAAGTGAGGCGTCGAAAAAACTCGGCAACTGGGCAGGACTTCTGGCAAGCAACTCAGGAGGACACTTCTCGACTGGTACTGCCGCTGGGCTGTCACTGCCGGCGAGTGTGGAGCAAGTTGTGGAGTGAGTTTTGGCAGAGACGACTGGGCGAAACATCTTGGAGTTGTAACATCATACACCAGACTGCAGTGAGCGAGCTAGCTTTCAAAGTGACATCATCTTTGTACAGGCTGATCACTGAAGCTTGTGACACTAGGCTGACACAGCGCCTGCCGACAGGGATAACTGCGGATTGACGAGTGTCATTCTCTCGGCAGTTGGAGTTACAGCAGAGGTTAGTCTAAGCGTCCCCAGACTTGTTTCTCTACATATAACTGCATTATGAAGGTCTGAAGGTGAAGTGAAACAAATCTTGATGGGAATCATAGCAGGTACGATTCTGCAGAACATCTATGAGTGATGAGCATAAGAGCTTTCTGTACAAGGGGGCTCTGGCTTAGAGCTGACTGATAACAGCTGTCAAATGCACTGGTCACATCGGGTGACTTAGCACAGTGGTGCTACTCAGGTCTGGCTCAGACCTCACTGGACACATGGAAACTACACACACCTGCAGTACATGCGGTACAACATGGCTTAAACTAGAAAATGATGCTTTTCTGTGCACAAAACTGACACTAAGCCATACATGTGAGAACACTGACTGAGAGGAATTAATTAACACATGACATATATCTTCTCTCAGTCTTCTCGACAATACTGAAATAATTATTAGAAACACTCGATGTGACATGTGTGATGTCAGGCGTGATGTCGCGAGGTGACGTCAGCAGATATCTCGAGGTGACGTCAGTCAGACATTATGATGTCATGAAGTCGGACAGCAGCATCGGTGACGTCAATGTGATGCGGGCAGCAGACAACAGCATGAGGCCTGGGACATCTGGCTTAGTAACCCACGTGGCTTGTAGATCCACGTGACATCGCCCACACCCCACATGGCATCGTGATCCAAGTGGTGTCATGATCTATGTGGCATGCTGATCCACATGACTTGCTGATCCACGTGGCTTGCTGATCCACATGGCTTGCTGATCTATGTGGCTTGCTGATCCACATGGCTTGCTGATCCACATGGCTTGCTGATCTGTGTGGCATGCCAATCCGCATGGCTTGCTGATCTATGTGGCATGCTGATCCGCATAGCTTCAAGTGGCCTCAGGCACTCGGATACACAGCTCTGGCAATGAATTCACATGGAAAACAGCAGAAAACACAGCAGATGGAGTGAGTAGTGGTGAGTGTATGGTAGTGTGGTGGCGAGGAGTGTGGGTGAGTGTATGGCGAGGGAGCATCTGGCCACTTCCTCCTCTCAAACCCGCAACACAGTGAAATACTCACACTGGACGCAGAAATCACCACAAAACTCACCTCTGGCTTGCTGAAACAGCTGTGCTGAGCTGAACAACAACAGCAGAACATGCAAGTGATGCTGAACACGTGACTTGAGAAACAGGATGGGACGCTGTAGTGTTGGGTCACTGGGATGCCACTTGCAATTCTCGAAGAAATTCGGCAAATTTCGGCTAGATCCTGCTTGTACCTGTGTCTGGATGCTCAAACGTGCAGACACGACGTCAGGATAACTCATTGAGAGATGGATGCTTCTTGTATAGGGTGATAAAGTGAAGATGACTTCGTACCTCTTCCTTCCTCTCTCCGGGCAAACGCAACTGCTGCGACCTCTGCTTCCCATCAATGTGAACCAATGATTAATTGGTAGAGCTGAAAGCGGGTGGTTAATGATAAACGTCTTCGGAGGCTTCTTTGTTTATTTGCAAAGTCGTATGGGTACACAGGCTTGTGTGTTGTGCCCATGGCCCGGGAGGGCCATCCCACGAGAGAGAGCTACTAGTAGGCCTTGTATCTTCCGGCTAGGCCGCTGTGTGAGTGAGTGTGGGACCAGCTTCCCATAGACCTGGATAGGCCCAGAGGGCAGCACTTTAGTGGTGTGAAATATGAACTGAGCGTACAGGCTGTCTACAGTATGGGCCAACAGGCCTGCTGCAGTGTTCCTCCTTTCTTATGTTCTTATGTTAAGTATTTACTTTTTAATTCACATTATGAAGGAAAATGTTTGCTTATGATTTCGAACATTTAACAACAATTTCAACACAAAAAATAACTGTGAATTGAAGAAAATAACTTGATAGGAAATACCAAGTAATTGTAATTTGTTATTTACATCATCAAGTAATTGAAAATCTAGAAGAGTAATTTAAATTGTAAATGTAACTGACTCAGAATCAAGTAATTACCTCAAGCCTGATTATATGGTTCTCATTATGATATAAAATGTTTTGATTATATTATAAATTCGTTGTAAAAATTTAAACATAAATCTCATGATATATTTAGTTAACTTTAACACAACAGAAGAGGCGACGCGACGTGACTCCAGCACAGAAAGTAACAATATCTCCTCACCTGTGCAGCAACGGCAACATTACCAGCATCAGAAGTCACCATCAGAGCAGTACCACCAGCACCATATGCAACAGCAGCAGTTGACTCAGCAACAGCAGCAAACAGGGAATGAGGGGCCCCACCTGTTGCCGCCTGTCCACCATGCCAGGTAGTCTCTGGTAGTGGAGGCTTAGCTATGTAGGTGGACCCATGGCTGGCGTAGCTCGCACCATTACTTCTCACCGTCTTCTCTACACTAACAATAACATTTCTTCTGCTTTGATTTTTTATTGCATTATAACTTGTTTATTTAGTTACCATTTTTCGGGTTTAATGTAGGATTTTTTTTAGAGATTTTCAGTTTTAGAAGCTAAAGGCTACTTTTCTACTTTAGCTTGTTTAAAATTTTTATATAATCTATCCTAGGCCTATTTTTTTTGACAAGCCAGTAGTCTCCCACCTACTTAGGGTGACCTTGAAAATAAATGTTTTCAGTCATTAACATACGATCACAGATGCGTCCTGACATCACTCTGCAACACTTCCTTTAGGGTTCAGTCAATAAATTTTCTACCTCTAAGGGTCAAGATGGCTACCTAGTCTCTCTAAATCACTTTAGAAATTTGAACGTGCTTGTACTACAAAACCACAAGTTACAAAACCTTTCTACTCCACTCTAACGTGCCTACACAAGCCCTTGGAATGCCTGGGCCCGTAGCACTGAAAGCCTCTTCTGCCCATCCTTTCTTCCACCTCTGATTCATGCACCCTTGTAGTCATCTTATTTTGCTTATTCATCTCTAAATGTCTAAACCAATTAGACAACCCATCCTCAGTCTTTTGAATAATATCTTTACTAACAACACATTTAATCTCCTGACTCTGAATTCTTGTATATTATTCACTCCACTCATCGCTTCATATTCGCCTCATACCAAATATAAGTGTTGATCCCACTATACTCTGGTACATTCACACGTTTTTCTACATGAATATTTTTTTGTGTGTGTCCTTATATGCTTCACTGCACCACCCACTGGTTTTCCCTCTTTAACTCAATGATTCTACACAATTCTGATAACCATATCTGCTAACACGCTCACTCCTATCTAGATGTATTTCGGTCTCTGCGCAATCGGAAAAGGTGTTCCCGTAATCAATAAGCCCAGCCTCCTCCATCTTAATTAATGCAAGTAAAAGGAATATTAGACGTTGAACATAAAATTCCAATTGACCAAAATATAACTATAACAATCATATTCCCCTAATCTCTACCTTTCTACAGAGTGCAGGAGTGCAGATTCAGGGCTCTTAGTCTATCCACGTAAGAAAGATATTTGATACATGGGGTCAACATTGTCATCCTTCTCTATACGTTTTCCAGCGCTCTTATATCCATTCTGTAATACGATGACCAGAACTGGAGCATAATATAAATGAGGCCTAACCAACGATATATAGAGTCGAATAATAACCTGAAGAATTTTATTTGCTATATTGTGAGCACATGAATTCTGTTGTCTTGGGTTGACATTACTGCTTACCAGAATCCATAAATCTCTTTCATATTCAGAGAGATTAAGATCTATGTTAATTAGTTTAAAAAATCATGGTTATTTTCTTTTCCAGTGCTTAGAACTTTACATTTGTATAAATTAAACTACATCTACCACTTCTCCGTCCACCGCATCAATCTACTCAGATCTTGTTATAGATCTCTAGTATCCTCGGTAGAGTTAATTCGACGGCCTACTTTTGTGTCATTGAGAAACTTCTTTTGTCACTGTTCCCTCATCTATATCATATATGTATAACGTGAACAACAAAGGGACCAACTCTGACCCCTGAGGAACACTGCTTATTACGTGTCCCAACTCTGATTTCTTCACATTTATGCATCTGTATTACCTGTCTATCAAGAACGCTTTTGTACAGGAAAAAAATTATCCTCCTATTCTATGTGTCTCTACTTTCTTCAACAATCTGAAATGGAGTCTCTGTCAAAAGTCTCAAATACCTTACTCAAAAAGTTAGTACATTCGTAAGACATGAGGTTCAGCTCTTTGGAAAACCGTGCTGAGAATCTTTGATAAATTTATGTGTTTCGAGGTGGTTTCGAATAGCGTCGGAAATTATTAATTCCATCAGTTTTATCACAATGGAGGTTCGGTTAACTGGTTTATAATACGAAGTTGTGAACCTGTCTCCTCTTACTTTGTAGACAGGTGTCGCATTTTCCACTTTTCGAGCACTACGCCAGATGTGTTGAAAACACTTGCTAAAGGTTTGCCAAGTTCCTCCTTACATTCTTATAGAACCCTAGATAACAATTTATCAGTGCCTGGAGAATTATCTGGGTTGAATCTATCTATTTGTCTGAGAACCACGTCACTAGTGACCTATATATATATATTTATTTCTGGAGTTTCTGTAGAATATTCCTGCATAAAAAGTGAAATGAAATAAGTATTGAAGATTGTACACATTTCCACATCACTGACGGTGGGCTGACCTCAGCAACTTTTATAGGAGTCTATCTTGTCCTTTGCGGGTTTATATTTATACTCTCTTTAGCCTTTTCATATTCATTGTTTTATTTCTCTTTTTAACTGAACAAATAAATTTTTAAATTACCTCTCTTCCCTATTTAGACTCCTGTAAATGTCTCCTTTGATCCATGATATGTTTTAATCTATTTTTTATAAATTAAGGGTAATTTTTTTTTACTTAATTTCCCTATTGGGCAGTTTTAATTATGTTTTAAAAATGTCATATTGGCAACTATCATTACCTACCTGACCTACAAAATAATGACGGGTCAGGTAATACCAGTTCACCCCACCCACGTAATTTCTCAGCCTTGTAAAATTGGCTAAGCAAAAGTCAGGGACATTGACTTGGTTGTAGTTTTTATGGTAATTCTGTGATATATTGAGACTGAGTAATTCGTGATTACTTTCTCCAGGTTCATCCTTAACATCAAGATTATTAATTAATGATTTCTTATTGGCAAGAACCCAGTCAGGCGGGTTATTTCCTTTAGTTGGTTCTGTCATAGAATATTTTAAAAAGCAATCCTGGATCGTATCAAGAAATTCTCTAGATTTCCTGTCATATTTCTCCAGGCTTTTTTTTTTATATTTTATTTAAAACCAATACAGTTTAACATAAAAATAAAGAAACAGTATGGAACCTAATCAAATTAACTGACAAACGGATTGTACCTACATGCTCGCAAGATGTTACAACAACAACTTACATCAAGAACATAACTAAAAACAAAATTACATGTCACAGGTTCATGAATTGACATACAAAACCTTGCATATATATAAATTGTACATATAAATGACATCTGACAAAGGTTCAATACACTTGAACATAAAATATACAAAGAAGTTATATCAGTTAAATCCCATCCTTCACATTAATCTAAAAACCAAAACCTAACATCATAATCTAACTAGAAAATCTACATACTTATCCCTAACAATACAGCCGAACATATCCCAACATACAAATAAACAGACAAAGAATACAGCTTAGAACACAATAACTGAAGCTCTATACTGTTACAATAAACCCATATACAAATTTCAGACACAAATGGACTACGTCACTAAACTGTCTAGATATGTCTGTATACCATACAGACTAAAACTTAACATCAAGAACTTGCATGAACACCAAACCGGTATCAGGGTACAGACCATAATTATAAACTTTAAAAAGAATCAATCATGCATATATAAATTATTACATAACGTCTGACCCATGACAAAGGCTCAATACAATAGAAAGGGATATTTATATATATACACATACACACCCACACACCCACACCCACATCCACACACACACCCACACATACACACAAAAATTTGCAACAAAATCACATTAATCAGATGCACTGTATGCACAATGCAAAACAGTATATAAGTATATCTCATCGTGCAAAAACCCAGCACGTAACATAAATACAAACTAAAACACACTTCATGTCGCAAAGAACTTATTTCTCAAGAATCATGTTATTACAAGACTGATACACATCATAATTATACATAAAAAATCTACTATATTATACCTACATTCTGAAAAGTGTTATATCTACCATAACGAGACCTTGAGCTCTACATCCACACTTGGATGCCATAAAGTCCCAATGAAAACCAGGAAACCATTCCAAACCCACATTCACAACACTCTCACGACCCCCCCCCAGGGAGGCGAGCCCGCTGTTGCCCCCTGACTCCCTCCAACCTATGAAAACCCCTTAACTCACTCATATCCAATCACAGATTTATGAGAATCCCTAACGTTAGCATTCTATACCCCTCTGAGAAAGCCTGATCCCATACAAATCTCTGTTACGACACCTCGTACGGTAGAACGTTACCGCAAGAACCTTTCTTCTCTCCTCACTATCCCCTCTCCCCCTCATCACCCACGACATATATATATAATCTACCATGATATAATCTAAAGCTCTTATGACACCCTCATCTAACCCACCCATATCTAGACTTAGAGGACGCAAAACCGACACCCCACGGCCCCCCACCCTCTGTACCAACCTACTTAACCAGCATCTGACCTCCTCTAGCCCTTCACAAAAGTAAACTACATGGAACGCTGTCTCATCCCCTCCACAGATACCACACCCCCCACCCTCTACAACCTGTCTGTTTCGTAATATCTCACCAGACGGAAGGATCCCATGCAGAAAACGAAACATCACCTCACGCGCCCGAGGTTTTAACTTCAATTTACTAAATCTAAACCAAATACTCTTCCACGCATACATGGGGAACAAACCCTCAACTGGGACAACGCACCTACCTACAAGTAACCTACACAAAACCCTTATACGAACCTTTCTCAGTTCCCTAACCAACATCACAGCCCTCAAAACTATTTCACATTCCCTCAACTCCATTCCTCGATACCACATACCCAGCCTGTCGTGTATCCTTCCCAAACGCCCCGCGTTCACACCCTCACGCAACACTTCCCATTTAATAAACACACATTTAGCCCTCCGTCTCAAATCCAACAACCCCAACCCACCCTGACTTACAGGTAACATTACAACCTCCCTCCGTAACCAATCACAACGTGAACCCCATAAAAATTTGTACACCCGTCTTAGTATCCCCGCAATCGCTGTCCCTGTAATTGGGAACACAGCTGCAACATACCAAACCTTACTATACAATAAAATGTTCACGACTATCACTCGCTGTATCAGAGTTAGGTGCTGGGGTCTCAGAACACCTAGACGCCCCACGATCCTTTCCAATAACCTATCTGAATTTTCCTCCCGCGCCGCAACCATGTCATCCCTATAAATAATACCACAAATCTTTAAAGACACCGCCCATTCTTTAACAACATTACATCTCCCCCCCACACCCCCCACCCAAGAACCCAACCCCATGCACCTTGACTTCGCACTATTTACCTGCATACCCGTGGCACTTCCAAATAATTGCACCACCTCGTCCAACACTCTCATTGACATCCCTGCACGAATGAGAACAGTGGTGTCGTCAACATATCCAATTAACCCCGGCCAGGCCCTCCCACCCCCCACACTTCCCTCACATGGCGTACATAAGCTACGGTCAACCATTCTATAAAAGGGGTCCTGGAAACACGCAAACAATATTTGGGACATGGGGCATCCCTGTCTAAGGCCTCTTCCCATTGCAATTTCCCTCCCCATACACCCATTAATCTGTATCCTCATTTTCGCCCCCTTGTACAACGTATTTACCCACTCGACTATTTCCTCCCCAAAACCCTGTCTCCTAAGTATAACCTGCAAAGCTCCCCTTTCCACTCTATCATATGCTCCCTGCCAGTCTAGAGCCAACAAAGCCGCCCCTCCACCCCCACCCTTAGCTTCCACAAAACTTCTCAGTATCCCATGTCCTTCAATCATCGACCTTCCCGGCAACCCGAACTGAGATTTTGACACCACCCTCTCCACTACACATTTGAACCTATTACCTAAAATTTTTGCAAACACCTTATAGTCTGCACACATCAGTGATATGGCTCGGTACTCCCGAAGGGTGGGCTGCCCCTTGACCTTCGGGACCAACACTACAACTGCTGTTTCCTGCTTCTCCCCCAACTTACCCTTCTCCTTCATACTATTAAATAACCTAACTATAAATTCCTTTATCAACGCCCAATGTTGTAAATAAAATTCTACCGGGAGACCATCAATACCGGGAGCTTTCCCCTTCCTCATTCCCCTTAACGCATTCTCTATTTCCTCTGCCGTAATCGTCCCACCTAAAGCCTTTCGATCACTATTTCCTAAATTACACGTCACATACGTACACACCTTGTCCAATGCCCCGTCACCCACCCCCCCACTGTTCCAGTACTTCTCGTACCAAGCCTCCGCATACGCACACATCCCCTTCGTGGTTCGTATCTCCTGCCCTACTCTATAATTCCCAACCATCTCCGTTACCTCTAAACATGGTATAGCCGTCAGCGCCTGCCTTTGCTTTTGATGCCGCAAAACACACGCTGACGGCTTGTCGCCCCAAAGCACTTCCTCCACCCCTGCCTGCATCCTTACAGCTTGAAACCTTTCATTTTGCAACACCCTCAACCTCCCCTTTATTTCAGCTATTTCATCCATAGGAAAATTATTCCCACCCACCCCCCTCCCATAGCAACCTCTTAACCTATCCTCTAAATAGTTAGCCAGTCCATATTTTAAATTATTAATACGTTTTCCTTCTCTCACATAAAACTTTCTAATCCTTTCCTTTGCGACACTATCCCACCATGTCACAATGTCATCCACTCCCTGTTCTTCCACACTAAGCTCCCTCCATAGGACTGAAAACCCCTCCAACCCCTCCTCATCACCTAACACACTTATATTTAATTTCCAATAACTTCTATATATGTCCGCGAGCGTCCCCCACCCAACCTCCACCACCACTGCCCTATGATCTGACATTGTAGCCTCAACAGTACTGAAAGATTTCACGTCCACTCCCTGAGAAAGGTACACTCTATCTAGTCTCGCAGCATAACCACTCCTAACAAACGTATATTCAGTCTCCCACACCGCTCCCCCAAAGGCATCACGTAACCTAACATCCCTTAATAAATCCCTAAGAGCCACAGACATATATCCAGCCCCTCTTGGGTCCACATCAGCCACCCTGATTACACTATTCCAGTCCCCACCAACTATCGCCACCTCTGGCAGTGCACTTAAGAAAAACACAAGATCCTCACACACAAAATCATTCTTTACCTTTATGTTATTTTCTGCCGGCGCATACACACTCACAAAAGACACACGCTTACCCATCCACCACCCATCCACACGCAACACCCTCCCTCCCCCTCCTCCCTCGCTTCTCTGCAAAACAAACGGGCTCGTCTCCCTTATTAAAATTCCCACACCACCTTTTAGACGGGGAGATGGCAGGGTAACTACCCGAAATCCTGCCACCTCCAACACCCTACCCTCTTTGAAATTGTGCTCCTGCAGGAACACAACATCCACTCTAGATTTATTCAGAAAATTACGAAACCAATCTCTCTTCATACCGCTACATAACCCATTAACATTTACAGACATACACCTAAGGCCTATTAAAGTTTCCACCCCTGCTTCCTCTCATCACTCTTTACAACTCCAGAGCTTGAATTTACGTTTGACACCTTCAGAGTGCTCTCTTTCCCTCCCCCCTTCTTCCGGTGCCTCCTATCATGGCTACCACCACCTACACCACTACCTTCACACTTCACCTCAGTCTGTTTCCCAGGCCTTTGTGCAGGCGTAAGGACGTCATCAGAATCTGATGTAGCCGCCCTCTTTCTCGTGACAGTCATGTTACACATATCTTGGTCAGATGTTACCTCTCGATGAACCTCCACCTCCACCTGAGAATGGTTTAATGAGTCAATGGACGACTCCAAACCACCATCACGTCCCAAATTATCATGTCTCAGACTTTCTGGAAGCGACGATTCTCCAATGACACCACGCTCAGATGTAACATCCCTCTCTGGTGGTGACAACGTCTTCAACACCTCCACCAATTCCTCCTCAATCTCAAGAACCTTCTCTTGTACTTGCTGCTCCTCCTTATCCACAGGAGACGACACCTGATCAGGCAGTTGGGGGCGGGACTCCAACTCACCACCAGTCCTGTGTGCCCGATCCACTATCTCGCTCCACAAAACACCACGCCCTCCATCCGATGTTTGTTCCTCACCTGCCACCTTTGAAGCAGGGGCTGCGACGTCCACCACAGGTCCAGGCACATGTCTTCGCTTGTCACAGGTCGCCGCTATGTGATCATACTCACCACATAGGCGGCATGTACGTCGTTGTCCTGGGTACATTACCATTACCTGCGTCCTGAAATCTTGTAGGTACACATAGGATGGTATTGGGTGCCTCAAAGTCATTTTGAGGTTGAAAGAACCCTCTGGAAAACCAGCATAGGCTCCTGCCGCCCACGTACCATGTTGAGCATAATGCACCGTCCCATACTTCTCAAAAACTTTCCTTATATCTGCCTCGTCCGCCTCAAAGGGAACGTTGCGTAACTTGATCCACGTATAATACCGTGAAACATCTATCATTCTTACAGTGACAGCTGGTGTGACGTTAAGACTCACGTCCTGAAACCTGGTGATTAACGATTCATAAACCGTTGCTGATAGCAGTTTGACGAAAATTCGTTGTCCTCCGTTCAATGCTACACCATACAAGTCACTATCTTGTACTCCATAAGTCTCCCGTATGATCTTTGGCAATAAGACTTGCGCAGAACTGGGCGTTATCGTTCCTTTAAGTAGCTCGATGCCTACAGTATTTATCCTTCGTCTCAGACTAACCGCCATCTTGACGATCACAGTGCACCTAAGTTGTTAGCCGAGGTGTGACAGCACCACTTCACACCACTGCAGCCAGGTAACTGACAAGGGCGCTCGCCTACAAACAACAGAGGGGTGCAGAGCACTACCGCACACTACCGTGGTCAGGCAGCGAATGTAGGGGATAAACTAGTGAAGTTTGTCAGGTTGTTGAGACAAATCCCTGATCATGGGGTTGACTTGTCTCAATGTTCACTCAAAGGTTTGAGATATCTTTTATAGTGTAATGATTAAGGTACCGATACATGGTGAGAAAGTCCTAGTGAATTTAAATTGTTTGTGGAAAAATTCATAAAGATAGTAAATTAACATAAATAAAGTGTCTTTATTCTACACCTGTGAGAGGTGCCAAATCCTTATAGTCACGGGTAGTAAATGTTTCCACTGCTCTAGGTAGCTCTCCTCTTTAAAGGGAGCTTCTTGTCGAGGCAAAGAGGCTATTGGTCTGAGGAATTGGGGCTTTTGGTCTTCCTCAGGCCAAACCTAATTATCCCCCTTCCCTATCCCATCCTCCCCATCCTTCTCCTCCCTTTCTTCCTCCTCTCCCCATCCCTCTCCTATTCCTTTCCTGTTTTTAACCTTTGGGGCTCTTCACTAAGGCATTCTAGATCCTAGGTAGGGGAAAGGGTACCGTGGTTCAACCCATTCCGTTAAGGTTTCTGGAGGTGGTGTAGCTTGCCGTGGAATCTGGATCAACTGGGGATATCCAATTCTCTCTCTGGTTCTCGGGGACCAGCATCGGGTGTCTGTCAGGTGACTGGTATATTTCTGGAGGCTGCCTGTCAGATTCCGGGAGGTGGTAGCTGAAGGAGGTATGTTTTGTGGTGGGTATCCGCCCGTCCTCTCTTTTGTCCACCGAGATGGCTCGGTAGATGTCAGGTTGCTATCCTGGATTGCTGGTTTACTGGCATGAAGGGTAGGGTATGGCACGGGTTCCATGCTGAATCTGCACTACTTGTGATGCTGGGGTCCTCTTGGGCGCGGAAGGGAATTTACGGCCCTTTCATTCCTCCTAGCAGCAATCCTTCCATGTTCCCCTCTATTTTCATTCTTTTTTTTTCATTTTGTTCTTTACTTTTTTCTCTTATTTGCTAAAAATCAACATCTTGCTCCTGGGGGATTTCAACTTAAGGCACCTAAAATGGAGGAATATAGCAAATAATATTGTTGCAGTAATAACACCAGGAGGCAGCTCTGATGAAAACTCACACTCACGCGAGCTTTTAAATCTCTGCACAAAATTCAATTTAAACCAGCAAATAATAGAGCCTACTAGACTGGAGAATACACTAGACCTCATCTTCACTAACAATGATGATCTGATAAGAAATATCACCATATCAAAAACAATATACTCAGATCACAACATAATTGAGGTTCAGTCATGTATGCACGGAGCCCCAGACCGACATAATGAGATTAGTCACGAGGGAGCATTCACCAAATTCAACTTCAATAACAAAAACATAAAGTGGGACCAAGTAAACCAAGTCCTAACCGATATAAGCTGGGAAGATATACTAAGCAACACAGACCCCAACTTATGCCTAGAACAGATTAACTCGGTAGCACTCGATGTATGCACAAGGCTTATTCCTCTAAGAAAAAGGAGGAGTAGATGTAAAACAGAAAGAGACAGGCGCTCCCTTTACAGGCGACGGAAAAGAATAACAGAGCGGCTAAAAGAGGTCAATATATCTGAAATGCGTAGGGAGACACTGGTCAGAGAAATAGCAAGCATCGAACTTAAGCTAAAAGAATCCTTTAGGAGTCAGGAATCGCGGGAAGAACTAAAAGCCATAAATGAAATCGAAAGAAACCCAAAGTATTTCTTCTCCTATGCCAAATCAAAATCGAGAACAACGTCCAGTATTGGGCCCCTACTTAAACAAGATGGGTCCTACACAGATGACAACAAGGAAATGAGTGAGCTACTCAAGTCCCAATATGACTCAGTTTTTAGCAAGCCGCTAACCAGACTGAGAGTCGAAGATCAAAATGAATTTTTTATGAGAGAGCCACAAAATTTGATCAACACAAGCCTATCCGATGTTATCCTGACGCCAAATGACTTCGAACAGGCGATAAATGACATGCCCATGCACTCTGCCCCAGGGCCAGACTCATGGAACTCTGTGTTCATCAAGAACTGCAAGAAGCCCCTATCACGAGCCTTTTCCATCCTATGGAGAGGGAGCATGGACACGGGGGTCGTCCCACAGTTACTAAAAACAACAGACATAGCCCCACTCCACAAAGGGGGCAGTAAAGCAACAGCAAAGAACTACAGACCAATAGCACTAACATCCCATATCATAAAAATCTTTGAAAGGGTCCTAAGAAGCAAGATCACCACGCATCTAGAAACCCATCAGTTACACAACCCAGGGCAACATGGGTTTAGAACAGGTCGCTCCTGTCTGTCTCAACTATTGGACCACTACGACAAGGTCCTAAATGCACTAGAAGACAAAAAGAATGCAGATGTAATATATACAGACTTTGCAAAAGCCTTCGACAAGTGTGACCATGGCGTAATAGCGCACAAAATGCGTGCTAAAGGAATAACAGGAAAAGTCGGTCGATGGATCTATAATTTCCTCACTAACAGAAAGAAAGAAGTGACATAATGATGGGAGCGCTTGAGGTTCCTAAACCTGTATTCCCTGGAACGCAGGAGGGAGAGATACATGATTATATACACCTGGAGAGGGACTAGTACCGAACTTGCACACGAGTGGTCTCAGACCGGGCCGCGGGGGCGTTGACCCAAGTCCGTGACAAATCTCCTCCCGGGCCCCTTTCTGCTACAACACTCTGTTCCGACCCTATCTCGTTATTTGACCATTCTTCAGACCTTTCTAATGCCATGTAGCTTCAGCTGCTGCCGTTTCGTCACCAGCTGCAGGTGCCGAGGTTCCACCTGACTCCTTCAATACATCCAACCTCAGCACTTCTTTGACCATGCTTCCGACTTCTCCATCTACGGTGCGACGATTCTCGGATCATCCGTCCATTTCAAGTCGGACCAACTCCGATCCCACACCTGAACGACCAAGACCATTAACAGATGACGCTTCTATTACTTCTCACTCTGCCCAGAAAATACCGGCTACGTTTCAAAGTACACAATGGGCTAAGTTTTTTTCTTCGTCCGACATCTCGTACTGACTGTCTTTCAGATCATTGTATCGGCAAGACGCTCCTACGCCATGTTGGTCAAAATATTTCATTTCATATTCTCAAGAGTGGTGCACACATCTTTCTCTCCTTACCACAGTAGATGTTATCTCTGTAACAATTCAAAAACACCATTCTCTCAATTCTTGTGGTGGCACCGTCATTCTACCTCATACCATTGTTCAACATAACTTCCAGACATGTGGTGACGACATTCTCAAACAACTTGAGCTCCAAGACCTCTCAGTTCTCAAAGTAGACACATATATACTACCTGCCCGTGGGTGGAGACGCTACCCCTGCAATGTAGCTCGCTTAACTTTTGACTGTCGTGAGCTTCCGTCCTCCATTTATATTGCTGGACACTGTCTCCAAGTCCGAGAGTTGATCCCTATACCACAACAGCGCAGAAATTGCTGGCACTTTGACCACCCAGCAAAATATTGCAGGTCCATGACAGACTGCCCAGTCTGTGGTGCTGACGACCATACAACTACACCCTGCAACTTGAATCCTTCTTGCCTTAATTGTAATGAGGTTCACCCTGCTTTTTCTCGCCGTTGCCAAGTTTACGTAAAAGAACGACGAATTCGTGTTCTCAAAGAGAAAGGTTTCACATATGCCATGGCAGTCTCTCATCTTCGCCTCCAGGAAAGACTAAGAGACCTCCAACCTCGGTAGTACCTACTTCCACTGTCTCTAGTGACACAACCTCCTCAGTCACCTCTGTCTCTCACTCTTTTATAGTCTTCGCCTCCGAAGTCCCTACCTCGATGCCTAATACTGTTCTTGAATCTTCATCTTCTCGCTTGCATGTTTCTATGTGTACAAGATCTCGCACAACTAAACCTTCCACTTGTCCCTCTACTTCTTTGAAGATTAATCCATCCCTGAAGTTCAAACCTCCTTTTACCCCTTCTTCATATAACCTTTCCAAACTTTTTCCTTTCTAGTCTCTGTACTTAATTGTTTACCTCTTACTAGTTCTGCTACTAGTGTAGAGGTTCATCCTCCTCCTCAGAGTCCCCTCCTCTCCAATCCCATCCCAAGTTTCTTCCCAAGTTAACTCTACCCTCTCATCCCCCCCTTCTTCCGTATCTTCCATCACCTCTCCGATCTTTACTCTCCCTCTCCTTCTTCCTCTGATGTCATACTACATGCAGCTTCCTTGTCCTCTGAAACACTTGACACTATCTGGGAATATACTGAGGAGACAAAACCATTGATGGACACTGATCCACCTCCCATCTCTCCTCCTCACTCGTCTTAACCATCTGCACAACTCTTTTCTTCCCAGCATTCCAGTCCTTTGCTGCTTACTCGTTTCCCCGCACATCCACAAAAAGACTTTCATTCCCCTACTATCCCAGGTCTCATGGGTAATTACGATGAGCTTCAGGTGTTGTTCTCTCAGTTTTCCCCTGTTTGTGTCTGTTTACAAGAACCTAAATTACACTCTGCTGTTATCCATCCAGTCTCGGGCAATGTTTTATTACATTCATCTGATCCTTATCCCGATGGAACTTTTAACGAAAGTGCACTTCTTGTGCACACTGGTATACCATACCATCAGATCTTCATTCATACTTCGCTGCATTATACAGCAGCACACATCCCCTTCTCGAGCATTATCTATCCCAGATGTTGCATTTCTTATTTCTTCTTTACAACCACTTATTCTGTTATTAGGTGATTTTAATGTTCATCATTTCCTCTGGGGGTCTCATTGTGACTTTCGTGGCGATCAGCTAGAAGCTCTTCTCACTTCTCTTTCCCTCCATGTTTTAAATTCTGGTACTCCCACTCATTTTGACCCTCGCACTCAATTTGTTAAGTGTCAACTGCACTTGACTTACCTGCTCTGTGCTCCCAGATTTACATGACAGCGACCATTTTCTTATCCTCCTTATTCCCATTCATATTCTCACCCTCCTTGAAACCCACACTGGCAATCTGAATGAGCGAATTGGGATCTATACTCGTGCCAAACTGCTTATAGTGAGGACCCTTCTTCGTCCTCTACCGATGAACTGTTACACTTATTTTCCACCTCAGTTTTAATTGTTGCTTCACATTCTATTCCTCAAACCTCGAGCAAGCATTCTCAGAAATGCGTGCCTTGGTGGTCTCCTGCTTGTGTTCTTGCAGTACGTTTGAAACGTGCTGCGTGGGGCTGATATTGTTACCCTAGGATCACTGAGACTCTCCTTGATTTTTAAACGGGCGAGAGCGGTCGCTCGACATGTCTTCCCTGAAGCTAAACGTACTTACTGGCAAGATTATGTTTCTACCATTACTTCTTTTTCCTCACTGACCGCAGGTTGGAAAAAAGTGTGGAAACTGAGTGGAAAGTTCTCTCCAGACCCTGCTCCCATTCTCCTGGCTACCGGTGTCAGAGTTGGAAACCCTTTTGTCGTTGTCACGGAAATCGGAAATCATCTTCTCCATATCTCTAAAGGACTCCATCTATACCCCTCGTTTCTTTCCTCCAAGCCTGCCGGAGAGTTACTGCTCTTAGACATTTCTTCTAGCAGAGAAGAGCCTTATAGTGTACCTTTTACACTTCTAGAACTAGAGTCTACACTTTCTGCTTGTCGATCATCAGCGGCTGGGCCTGATAGCATTCATATTCGCATGTTTCAGCATTTTCATCCATCAGCCTTTAGAGTCCTCTTACGTCTTTTCAATCTTATTTGGTTTCTAGGAGTTCTTAAGCAGCTGTGAAAATCTGCCATAGTTCTACCTTTACGTAAACCAGGTACTCCAGAACATGATACCTTGCACTATTGTCTCATTGCTCTTACCAGTGCAGTTTGCAAGGTGATAGAACATCAGGTAAATAGACATTTGATGTGGTATTTAGTGACACACAATAGTCTCTCCCCCTCCCTCCCCCGTCAATATGAATTTTGTAAGGGCCGCTCTACTATTGATCCCTTACTCCATTTAGATACCTATGTGCGTAATGCCTTTGTAAGTAACCACTCCATTATAGTAGTCTTTTTGATCTTAACAAGACATGTGACACTACTTGGAGGTATAACATCTTGGCCCAAGTTCACTCCTTAGGCCTCCGAGGTAATCTGCCATTTTTTCTTGCAAACTTCATATATAAGAGACATTTCCGTGTTTGAGTTAATAATTTGCATTCCTCGGACTTTGTCCAATTATTGTTATTATAATCAAAAACAAGCGCTAAACCACAACGGCTAGGACTTTGTCCAAGCTGAAGGTGTTCCTCAGGGATATGTCCTTAGCACCACACTTTTTCCCTTTGCAATAAATGTTCTGACATCTGTTCTCCCATCTAATATTTGGTCATCACTCTATGTTGATGATTTCGCTATAGCTTGTGCAGGCGCTGACTATCGCCTAGCAGCAGCCTCGCTCCAGAATGCTGTCAACAGTGTTTACCACTGGGCCACTACTCATGGGATTAAAATTTCTAGTGCTAATGCACAAGCAATTACTTTCATCAGACGTTCAATCGTCCCTGATACTCCATTGTACCTGTATGGCTCACGAATCCCTGACAGCGATACGGTCAGATTTCTCGGCCTACTGTTTGATTGCCGGTTGTCTTTGAAACCTCACTTTGCCTCCCTAAAAGCACCTTTCCATAGCCGTCTGAACCTCCTCAAAACTCTCCCTCATCTTTCATGGGGTGGGGGGCAGATCGTTGAACTCTCCTTTGACTGCATTCAGCCCTAATTTTATCGACGCTAGATTATAGTGACCAGATATATTCTGCGGCCACTCCTGCAACTCTTTCTAAACTCGTTCCCATCCATCATCAGGGATTACATTTATGTCTAGATGCTTTTCTCTCCTCACCTGTCAAGAGCCTCTATGCAGAAGCAAATGTCACATCCTTGAATGATCGTCGTGATGCTCATTGCCTCAGCTATTTTGTCTGCTCTCATGACCTTCACGATCCTTCTACATACAGGATAGTAATGAACATTAGTAAAAGTCCATCATATGTTTGCCGTCCCTGTTTACTCCAACCCTTTTCTCTTTGTCTTCAATCACTCTTTTCTTCTCTTCAGTTGCACCCTTTATATGTTCATCTAGCATCTAACTTTTCACTTTTCCCTAGGGAAGTTCCGAGAGTTCGTGTCTGTTCTTCCTCCCTGCCGTGCGCAAAATCCCTTATCCCTAGAGTTGCTTCTCACTCTCTTTTTCTTAATCACTTCCGATCTAATTCTCGTGTTGTTGTAGTGTACACTGATGGTTCTAAATCCTATGGTGGTGTTGGGTTTACAACAGTTTCCTGACAGTGTTGTGCGATGTCATTTATTAGACGCAGCTAGCATTTTTACAGCTGAATTGTATGCCGTTCTCATTGCAATTATCCATATTACATCTACGCCTACTTCAAAGTTTGTAATCATCTCATATTCCTCTAGTGCTTTGCAAGCTATTAAAAAATTGATTCGCCTCATCCCTTAGTTCTTTGTATATTGTTTGAGATTCTGTAGAACATATGCTATGTATCTGTACAGGAATAAAGATACTTAGCTTTGTTGCTGTCTCAGCCATTCTGCAGCGGCATTGAGTAACAGAAATACGCAAATCACTAGTGTCTTTGTCTGTTCTGTTAGCGGCTCCCTCCCTCAGCCCTTGCTTTGCCTTTTACAAAAGATGTGCTGAATACAGTGTTATTTCCCTTCCTTGCAAAACACTGCTACAATAGATAACAGATTTTCTTGGCTAAAGATTGATCTAGTGTTTTACGATAGTCTTAACTAATAAGATGATGCAGGGTTTTCTTGGAAATTTTCCTTCTACGGTAAGAGTCATTTCCTCTTATTAACCCGCACTATGTTTACAACTCTGTTCTCTTGCAAGGAGTGGCGTGACTATGACACACATTGGGACAACATCTACTTCCAATTATTGGTCACGTGGAAGCAATGCCATTTGCCCCTTCTGAGAGGGTTGGGTCCCTCACGACTGAAAGGGGCTGAAGGGGGCTGAATACCCCCCTTCCTGGAGAAAATTTCTCCACATATATAACTTTAGTTACGCTGCATTACTAGCAAAAATAAGGACATCGTTTTCTGTTGGGTCCCTGTTCATGTTGATGTTCAAGGTAATGAGTAGGCAGACTCTCCTGTATGATCTACAGTACTTGGCCTACCAGTTTCATAAAGAGGCATTTCATTCTCTGACTATTTGGCTGTAATCTCTACCCGCCTTCGCAACCGTTGCGAAGGCAGCTGTTGTTATGACTCATAACAAATTATATTCTATCAAACCAAGTTTGGGTATCTGGCCTTCTTCTTGTCATTGATACCAAGGTTGGGAGACAACACTTTTTCGTCTTCTCATCGGACACTTTCATCTTACTCACGGATATCTCATAGAGAGGAATCCTGTTCCACTTTGTGAGAACTGTCTAACTCCTTTTTCAATTTCCCAAATTCTATTGGACTGCCCTGTCCATCAACATGTTTATACGATTTTCCTTTGATGCTGTCACTGCTCTAGCACCCTTACTTTATTTTCCCTCCTTGCTGACAGACCCACCTTTGACACAGACTCTCTCTTCGACTTTAACAGCAACTGATTTATTACACAAACTTTGATAATCCTTCCTTTAGCACTCCTCACAGCCTCTCCTAACTTTACCTTTATTGTCATTTCCATCCTTATTTATCCTTATTATTATTATTATAATAAAAAAGAAGCGCTAAGCCACAAGGGCTATACAGCGCTGCAGGGTAGGGAAGGAAGCGAGGGTATTGGGCGCCAGAAGGGTGGAGGGATGATTAGTAGGTTACAGAAAACAGCAGGGCAGGGGATAGTACGGGGGTAGAGGGTAGCAAAGAGATTGAGGTAGAAAAGGCTGAAGGTATCATCAGAGTTTGTGAGGTAAGTCAGCTGTTGTCAAAACGTCAATGAGAGAGTCTGGATGAAAGGTGGGTCCATCAGCGAGAAGGGAAGGTAAAGAGAGAGCAGCAGAGTGAAGACGACGTTGGAGGTAAATTCTGCGTGCTCGTTGATAAAGTGGGCAGTCTAACAGAATGTGGCTGACCGATAATGGAACCTGACAATTCTCACAGAGAGGAGCAGGGCGCCTCTCCATGAGATATCCATGAGTAAGACGAGTATGGCCAATGTAAAGGCAGGAGAGAGTAGTCTCCCAACCTCGACACTGGTGGCAAGAAGATGGCCAGTAACCTATACTCGGTTTAATAGAACAAAGTTTGTTATTGAGCAGAGGAGACCAACGTTGTTGCCAACGGGTGTGAAGGTGGGTAGCTATTACATCAAAATAGTCCGGAAATGGAACACCTCTATATGAAATTGGTAGGTCATGTACTGCTGACCGCGCAGCAGTGTCTGCTGTTCATTGCCCTGTATGTCAACATGACCAGGGACCCAACAAAAAACAATATCTTTATGCTTGGTAGAGATACGGCGTAGCCAAAGTTGGATACAGAGAACTAGGGGTGAGGTGTATCAAATTTTCATATAGCCTGTAGAGCACTAAGGGAGTCTGAGACAACCACAAATGATGACACAGGCATAGATGTGATACGAATAAGTGCTGCAAGAACGGCATACAATTCAGCAGTAAAAATGCTAGCCGAATATAGTAAATGCACTAGCATGATGCTGTCCGGAAACACTGCTGCAAATCCGACACCGTCAGAAGATTTAGAGCCAACTGTGTACACGGTGAAGGCATAAGAATGAGAGTGAAAGTGGTCAAGGAAAAGAGAGCGGGAAGCCACCGTAGGCAGTTGGACTTTTGAGCAAGGGAGTGAGAAAGAACAGACCCAAACACTTTTTCCTACCCCCCTGAGGGTAGGGAAAAGTGAGATGCTACATAAACATAAAAAGGCGGTAACTGAAGGGAAGACAAGAGCGAATGTAGGCGAAGAGAAAAGGGATGGAGCAAACAGGGGCAGTGAACAAATAAAGAATGTCAACTAATATCAGTGACCATTCTATAAATGGAAGGATTGCGGAGATCGTGAGAGCGCATATAGCAGTGAAGGCAATGGGCATCACCACGATCAGACAAGGATGGAACATTCACTTCTGCATAGAGGCTCAACAGGGGAAGAGCAAAAAGCACCAAGGAATAAACGTAATCCTTGGTGATGGATGGGGTTAAGGCTAGAGAGAGTAGCAGGAGAGGCCACTGAATAGATTTGGTCACCATAATCGAGTTTCGATAAAATGAGGGCTGAATGTAGGTGAAGGAGAGTTCGACGATCAGCTCCCCATGAAAGATGAGCAAGGGTTTTAAGAAGATTCAGCCGGCTCTGACAAGTTGCCTTTAAAGAGGTAATGTGGGGTTTCCAGGATAACCTACGGTCAAAGAGAACGCATAGAAACATGACTGTATCACGTTCAGGGATACGGGAGCCATAGAAGTACAAAGGATGATCGGAGATGAGAGAGCATCTAGTGAAAGTAATTTGGTGAGTTTTGGCACTGGAAAATTTAAACCCATGCGTGGTGTGCCAATTGGAAACACGGTCAACCGCATTCTGGAGAGAAACTGTAATGAGGTGACAGCACATGCGCAAGCAATAGCGAAGTCATCAACATAGAGTGATGACCAAATATTGGATGGAAGAACAGTGGCCAAATCATTTATAGCAAGGAGAAAAAGTGTTGTGCTCAAAACACATCCCTGAGGGACACCTTCAGCATGGACAAAGTCCGGGGAGAGCACATTATTGACTCGAACACGGAAATGTCTGTCAGTTAAAAAGTTCTTAAGGAAAGATGGTAGATTGCCTCAGAGGCTAAGGAGTGGGCTTGGGCCAAAATATTATACCTCCAAGTTGTGTCATATGTTTTCTCAAGATCAAACAATATGGCAATAACTGAGTTTTTATTCACAAGGGCCTTACGAACATACGTATCCAAACGTAGTAAGGGGTCTATGGTAGAACGGCCATTACGAAAGCCATAATGACTAGTGGAGAGACTATTGTGTGTCTCTAAATACCACATTAAACGTCTATTTACCAGATGTTCCATCACTTTGCTAACTGCACTGGTAAGAGCGATGGGACGATAGTGGGAGGCTTCATGTCCCGTAGTACCCGGTTTGTGGAAAGGGAGAACAATGGCAGATTTTCACAGCTGGGGAAGAACTCCATGTCACCAAGTAAGATTGAAAAGGCGTCAGAGTACTGCAAGGGCTAACTGATGTAAATGTTGTAACATACGAATATGAATGTCGTCGGGCCAGCTGTCGATGATCGGCAAGCTGAGAGTGTTGCCTCCAATTCCTGAAGTGTAAAAGGCACATTATGCTGTTCTTCTCTGAGAGAAGAAAAGTCCAAGGGTGCTAACTCTCTGGCAGACTTTGAGGAAAGAAACGAGGGGCAGAGATGGAGCCCCAGAGAAATACGGACCAGATTATTGCCAATTTCAATGGCAACATCTAGAGGGTTTGCTATATCAACACCGGCAACCCGCAGAACAGCAGCCGGGTCAGGAGAATATTTACCACTCAGTTTCCTTACTTTTTTCCAGACTGCACTCATAGAGGAAGCAGAGGTGATGGTGGAGACATAATCTCGCCAGCAAGCGCGTTTAGCCTCACGGATGACACGGCGAGTGATCGCACGCTTCTGCTTAAAATCAAGACATCTCTCAGTGGTTCTATTATACTGGTACCTGCCCCACGCAGCGTGTTTCAAATGTACCGCACGAGCACAAGCAGGAGACCACCAAGGCACGCATTTCTGAGAATGCCTGCCCGAGGTTTAGAGTATAGAATGAGAAGCTGCAGTTAAAACTGAGGACGAGAAGAGGTGTAAATGCTCATCAATGGACTACGATGAAGGAACCTCACTAAAAACAGTTAGTTGTGAGTAAAGGTCCCAATTTACCTGATCAAATTGCCAGCGTGAGTTACGAAGAGGTGGTGAATATGAAGGGGAAGTAAGAATGATTGGAAAATGATTGCTGTCATGTAAATCTGGGAGAACAGACCAGGTGAAGTCTAGTGCAGCGGAGGAAGAGCAGACTGAGAGATCAATGCAAGAGAGAATATGAGTACGAGGATCAAAATAAATGTAAGTACCTGTATTTAAAACATGGAGGGGGTGGGAAGCAAGAAAAGCCTCTAGCTGAATGCCATGGGAATCACAGTGACACCCCCCAGAGAAAATGATGGGCATTAAAATCCCCAAGTAACAGAAGTGGTGGCGATAATGACGAAACAAGAAAGGCAATATCCGGAATAGATAATGCTCGAGAAGGAGAGAGATATAAAGAGCAGAGCGTATACCATCTATGCAGGTGGATATGGGCTGCTGTGTAATGCAGCAAAGTACGAACAAATAGCTGATGGTACGGAATATCAGTGAGTAGAAGAAGGGCACTTTCGTTAAAGGTCCCATCAGGAAAAGGATCCGAAGAATACAATAAATTATAGCCTGAGATGGGATAGATAACAGCAGAGTGTAATTTTGGTTCTTGTAAGCAAACATCAACAGGGGGAAATTGTGAGAGCAACATCTGAAGCTCACCCTGATTACCCCTGAGGCTGCGTACATTCCACTGAAATAGGCCATGATTGGCAACGATAAACATACTAGAAATCCGCAGGTAAGGGTACTTACGGACTAGAGTGGTTAGAAAAGTCCACATGCGGTGGCTGCGCAGATGGAGAAGAGGAAAGAGAAGGAAGAGATGGTGGATCAGTGTCCATTGATGGTTTGGTCTCTGCAGTATATTCAGAGATTGCTTCAAGTGTTTCAGAGTTCAGAGATGTCGTATGGGAGACAATATTAGAGATGGAAGGAGGAGGAGTTTGAGTAAAGATCGTAACTGTAATGGACTGTACCAAGGTAGGGAGGGCCGAAAGGAGAAGTGTGGGAGGGGACAGAAGAGGCAGAAACCTGGGAGGTGGCAGAAGAGGAAGAAACTTGGGAGGGGACAGGGAAGGAAGGCACAGTACGAGGAGGAGGATGAACCTCCACACTAGTAACAGAGCCAGTGAAAGGGGAAGACCCAGGTACAGAGACTGGGAAGGTAAAGTGTGGAGGTGGATGAAGAGAAGGAGGGGTTAAAGGAGACTTTTTGGACTTCTGAGAAGTAGAGGAACGATTGGGAGGTGTCGTACGAGGTCTTGTCGATACCGGGGTTTGCGAGGGAGAACATGAAGAAGTGAGAACAGACTGAGGTGTTGAAGTAGGGATGTCTGAGCCCAGGACTGCAAAAGAATTAGATACAGTAGTGACTATGGGACTGGCAACCGTAGAGGAGGTTGCAGAAGACAGGACCCTAGAAGTGGGGGGACGTTTTGAAACATGAGAATAAGAAACAAATTGAAGGAGTCAGTCGAAACCCCGACACCTGAAGCAGGTGATGAAAGAGCACCAGCAAGAGGTACAGGGGCCTTAGGAGTGTCTGAAGAGTGGCCAAAAGACCAAAAGACGAGGCGAGGTCAGAACGGGGTGCGGTAACAATAAGGGACCCGGGGGTAGCGGAGTCATGGATTGGGGTCTCCATGGTTAGGTTACTTCTTTCTTTTTGCTTTTAAGAAAAAAAAAGAAAAGAAAAGAAAAATAAAAAAATAATAAAAAAAGGGGGGACCAGGGAGGGATAGTTTCTAGGAGGAATGAAAGGGCCAGAAATCTCCCTCTGCGCCCAAGAGGATCTCAGCACCGCAAGTAGCGCAGATGCAGCATGGAACCCGTGCCATACCCTACCCTTCATTCCAGTAAACCAGCAACCTCACATCTGCCGAGCTACCTCAGTGGACAAAAGAGAGGGCGGCCGGATATCTGCCACAAAGCATACCTCCTTTGGCCACCACCCCCGGAATCTGAAAGGTGGCTTCCAGAGATACACCCGCCGCCTGAAAGACACCCAATGCCACCCTCCGGGATACCAGAAAGGGATCAGGACATCCCCAGGCGATCCAGATTCCACGGCAAACTACCCCACCGCCACTACCCCACTACCTAGGAACTAGCGTGCCTGTGGGAAAAACCCCAAAGGCCAAAAAGAGGAAGGGCAAAAGGGAGGGGCGGGTAGGAGAAGGAGGAAAGGAAAAAGGGGAAGATATGGAGGATGGGATAGGGAAGGGGGGATTGGGGGGTAATTGGGTTCGGTCTTAGGAAGGAGACCGACAGGTCTAATTCCTCAGACCAAGAGCCTCTTCACCACGCCAAGGAACCCCCCTTGAAGAGGTATTTATCCTTAGATCCTGCATCACTTCTTACCCTACAGCACTGTATGACCCTGGTAGGTTTAGCACTTCCTTTTGATTATAATAGTAGTGTAGGTAGCTCCACTTAATACATTAGGGTTGAAGGGAATTACAAGCTGGCATACAGTGAAACAACAGTAATTTGACCATTCATGAAAGAGGGAGAGGGGATAAGATTTTTAGATAATTCCCCACAAGTTTTATGTTCCCTCCATATGCCTGGCAACACATAAGCCTCGCGTCTGTACCACTACATACCACCCACAATATACAACATACCACCCACCACTTAGCACCCACCACATGCCACCACTTGACCCAGTGTGGGTTCCAAACTGGTGCTGCATACTCCAGCATGGGCCTGACGTACACGGTGCTCAGTGTCTTGAACGATTCTTTACTAAGGTATCCGAACGCTATTTTCAGGTTTTCCAGGCGCCCATATGCTGCAGCAGTTATCTGGTTGATGTGTGCTTCGGATTATTATAATCATGGGGGAGTGCGAAACCCATAGGATTATACAGGGCCTGTATGAGGGGGAGGGATGGAAGGCATTCAGGATCAATCCAGGGAACTGGAGCACAGATCCAATTCCCTAGATCAAGAGCCCCTCACCAGCGTCAAGAAACCTCCCTTGACGGGATGTGCTTCCGGCGAGGTGCTCGGTGTTATACTCACCTCAAGCTCTTTCTCCTTGAGCGAGGTTTGCAATCTTTGGCCACATAGCCTATACTCTGTCTGCGGTCTTCTTTGCCCTTCCCTGATCTTCATGACTTTGCATTTGGCTGGGTTAAATTTGAGAAGCCAGTTGCTGGACCAGGTGTCCAGCCTGTCAAGGTCTCTTTGAAGTCCTGCCTGATCCTCATCTGATTTAATTCTCCTCGTTAGTTTCACATATCATTCACATATACCAAAAATAGCACTGGTCCTAGGACCGACCCCTGTGGGACCCCGCTTGTCACAGGTGCCCACTGTGATACCTCATCACGTACCACGGCTCGTTGTTGCCTCCCTGTCAGGTATTCTCTGATCCATTGCAGTGCCCTTCCCGTTATACACGCCTGATCTGTAAATTACCTAGGATAACAAAAAAATCCAGACAAAGTGCTATACTGTGCTTGTAGATAGAGTGCACATTAAGTATGACTACCAAGTAATACGTGCGTCGTGTGTAATACCTGTTGGTTCCCGAGTGGCTCTCTCACAGACAGAAAGAGAGACAAGTAGAGATAAGCAGAGAGCTAGCCAGACAGGCAAACAGACAGACATGTTTATGTGTAACAGTGAAGAATAAAGCCATGGTAGTGCACGCTAATCAAATGTCACCGCTTGTGCACTGTCAGCAGCGGTGATTTTCGTCTTTCACCATGCTTCAACTTATTATTATTATGATTATGATTAATATATACTTCCGCATAGCCATAACATTGCTGGGGTCTATAAATACTGTGTATATATTTGTAGACAGTAGTATGTGACTAAGGTACATGATAATGTTCACCTGTCAATGTTTGTGTGGTTATTGTGTAGCAAACAACGAGTCAATAAATATACAATATGCCTTATAGTGGCCTCACAGGCCATTAAAGTTACTTGAAAAAAATAAAATATTAAAAATTAAGAGAAAAAATATTACCTAGAGACCGGCAGTCCCTGTTGCCATAAGTGGTTCACTTTCTGTCAACTTTACGTCTCTATATCTCGGTAAGTATTGATCGAAAAAAAAAAAAATTGAGCCTGTATCACTTAGAAAATTATTCTTAACCCTTCATGGGGCATATCAGAGGAAAATTAGAATTTCGAACTGAACTCCCTAGAGTGGATAGAGTATCTCAATGTAAGGTGAATAAGCCCATATAAATAGAATTTGATAAGAATTTTTTTTTCTAATATTTTACGAACCTGAGTGGGAGTTCAGGATCGAGGGTCACGAAACTAAGAGTTAATAAAAATGAATAATAAAATGTATAAATAATTAGTGATCCAAAGATAATATATACACAGGTGTCTTGTAGTGTAGAATGGGGCCGTGCTGGTGTTCCGGGCACATAGCTTGGAATGATTCTGGAACTCAAAGCCAATGTCGGTAATGGGGGGGGGGAGGTCACAGCTGGTCGTGACTAGACAGCCAATGGTTTCCACAACAAGATTATATTTTCTTCCGAGGAGAGGTGGACTGATCCTCTGACCTACTGTTTAGAATAAGTAGACAGTCAAGACACCAGGAACGCCGGCGTAGTTACAACTGGGAGAATGCTGTGTAGCTGACTGGGTCGTGGGCTGTGTGTGGAAGGGTGGGGGTCGGACCAATGAAGGTAGAGAGGTGTAGTGATATCTCTTGACACTTAGATCAATTCTAACTTAATCTTATCTCTGCATGCGTCGGATGACCCAAGCTGACAATGAACGGCATGCGTTGTGAGCCGCCAGTCAAGTGATTCCCCCACAGGCTGGAGACACTCACGTCACTTCCCACCGGGTGTAAGAAGAAGGGGGGGGGGAAGGGAGCTAGTCACCCACCCAACCTTATTTTTTTTTTTTTATATTTTATTAAAAACTTCATGTACAGATATTAATAGGTACATATACAAAAAAATGATCAAGGACAACATCAGTAAATCAATATATAAACACAAAACAATCCAGGCAACATCTGCCAGTCTACTATATACAAGTTTTTATAACATATCACAATTTAAGAAGGAATAAAGTTATAATAACAAAGGCCACAAAATGGCTATTAATAAAACTCCTAAAATTACAACCTCAACACAATAATGCTCCAAGCTTAATGACAATCACCCATAATACCACCCTCAACAAATACACCAGACCTACAATATGCCTTATTAAGAAACCTGTGCTGCAACACAGGTGACCCATCATCCCCCCCCCACTCCCACACACACATTGAAAACTAACCCTATCACCAACCTGAATAATCATGACATTAATTATCCTCAATTTAGGATTATTATGACACATGTCACTTGAGGAAGCATTATTTACAACCATGAATGGTACAGGACTACCAAAATTACAATACCTTAAATAAGAACAATAATAATAGGTAATTACTACCAAAACTGATGCTGGCCCACGTTACAATAAAACAAAAATAACTCAGTGCTTCAAGGAAATAGTGAAAGGAAAACCCTCTCAAGAAAATTCAAATTCAATTGCAATACCAGCGTAAGTGGAACATAATACGCTACCAAAGAAATATACATGTTATATAATTTATAGGTACTTTAATACATGTTATATATTTAATCTGCTCCTTACACCTTCCCCATCAAGGGAACTAAGCAAAACTTATCTTGCACAACCTCTCATCTGGTCACACACTAGTACCTCCAATCACACCCAACCACATCACTGCATTCCCAAGGAGGTGAGCCCGTTGAAATCCCCTGAACCCCCCCCCCCCTTTTTACCAACCCACTCACCCCGGCAGTTAAAGCCCCTTATAACGCCAATAAAATCCCTATTGTTAGTCCTCTATAACCTTCAGAAAAATACTCTTCCCACCTTTTCCCAAAAATGTCTCTGTTGCGACACAAAGTTCGATAAAACGTCGCCGCCAAAGTCCTTCTCAGCACATCCCCACCCACCTTCCCCCTCATACCCCATAAAACATTTATGTAGTCCACGATGACATATGCTAAACCTCTTACCACACTCTCCTCCACACCACTCATATCAAGACTCAACGCTCGCAATACCGCCACACCTTGGCCCCCCACCCTCACCACTACCTTACGCATCCATACCCTGATGCACTCCAAACCTTCACAAAAATAGACGACATGATACGCAGTCTCTTCCCCACTGCATCTGCCACACCCCCCACCCTCAATAACCCTCCTGTCTCGGAGCATCGCTCCCGTTGGCAAAATCCCATGCAGGAAACGGTACATAACCTCACGCTCCCTAGGTCGTATCCTTAATTTACTAAACCTTCGCCATATTACATCCCATGCATACATGGGGTAGATCCCTTCAACCGGCGCCACTACATGTCTCTCTAACAATTTACACAACGTTCCCACCTTTACTTTTCCTGGTTCCCTGGCTAACATTAAGGCGCGTAACACTGTCTCGCATTCCTTCATTTCCGCCCCTCCATACCATTTCCTCAGGTGAGCATGTACCTTATCTAGCTGACCCTCCCTCCATCCACCTGCACTCATCACTTCCCTCTTAATAAACACACATTTGACGCGCTTTCTCAAGTCCAACAAACCCAACCCTCCCCTACATACCGGCAATGTCACTACCTCCCTTCGCAACCAGTTGCACCCTGAACCCCACAAAAATTTGAACACCATTCTAAGAATACTCGTGATCGCCGTTCCTGTTAACGGCATCACAGCCGAAACAAACCAGACTTTACTATATAGTAATACATTGATGACAATTACACGCTGCCTAAGGGTTAAATGGTGAGGTCGCAGCATTCCCAACCGTCGCTGCACCTGTTCCACCATCCTATTCGAATTGCTAACCCTTGCAGCACTCAGGTCAGCCTCATACATGACACCGCAGATTTTCAGACTCCCGGTCCTCCGCTGCACAACATCACATCCCCACTCTAATCTCTCTGTCCACTCTCCCAGCCCCATGATCATTGACTTTTCCAGATTTACCTTCATCCCAGTAGCTCTCCCAAAAGTGTGTACAACTTCCCCCAAAAGTCCTAACCGTGTCTCCTCACTTGCCAAAATAGTGGTATCATCAACATAGCCCACCAAACCAGGCCACGGCTTCAGCTCACCATCCCTCCCCCCCGGCCTTAGACGATCCTCCACCATCCTATAAAAGGGATCCTGAACACATGCAAACAATATTTGTGATAAAGGACATCCCTGCCGAAGACCCCGCTCCATGTTGACACCCCCCCCCACACACCCATTGATTTGCACTCTTACCTTCGCATTTGAGTACAGCGTATCCACCCACCCCACTATTTCTTCGCCAAACCCCTGTCGTAGGAGAATATCCCTCAAAGCCTTTCTTTCCACCCTATCATAAGCCCCTTGCCAATCCAACGCCACCAACGCTCCTCTTTCCCTTTCCATGTCCTCCAGGAACCCCTTGATAATCCCGTGGCCCACGCTCATTGACCTACCAGGTAAACCAAACTGAGACTCAAACACGACCCTCCCCACAACACATTTAAGCCGATTCCCAAGAATTTTCGCAAATAATTTATAATCAGCACAAAGCAATGAAATGGCTCGATAATCCCGAAGGGTACTCTGCTGTTTACCCTTTGGGACCAACACCACCACCGCCGTTGCCTGAGATTCTCCCATCTTACCTCCGTCTTTCATGGCATTCATTAACCTTACTAGGAAACCCCTAAGCAGACCCCAGTGCTGTACATAAAATTCGCTAGGTAAACCATCGATCCCGGGTGCCTTACCCTTCTTCATGTCCATAAGGGCTCTCCATATTTCCCCCTCCTCAATGACCCCACCCAGTGCCTCCCGATCACTCCTCCCCAGTTTGCACGGCACATACTCACATACCTTCCCAAGAACCTCACCATCCACCCCACTACTTTTCCCGTATTCCTCAAACCATCTATCTGCATATGCACTCATCCCCTTGGTGTCCCTTAATACCTGACCCTCTCTAAAACCCCCCACAGAAGATAAGACTTGCAAACCTGGTATTGTAGTCGTTCGCTGTCGTACCTTCTGTCCTCGCAGCACACAAGCTGATGGCTTGTCGCCCCAGAGTACTTCGTCTAACCCCGCCTGTACCCGTACAGCTGCAAAACGTTCTTCTTGCAAATCCCGTATTCTGTCCTTCAACATGTGTATATCCTCCACCGGGTACACCCCGGCCACCGCCCCCCCCTCGTAACAATTCCGTAATCTAGATTCTAAGTAATTTGACAAACCATACCGCAATTGATTAATGCGTTTGCCCTCCCTCACATAAAAATGACGTATTCGTAACTTAGCCACACTATCCCACCATCCTACCACGTCTTCCTCAGTTCTTCTGTCGGCACAGAGCTGTTCCCAAAATATTGCAAACGCTTCCACTCCCTCCCTATCCCCCAAAACCATCGTGTTCAGTTTCCAATAACTTCCCTGCCTACGAGCCAAAGCATCCCATCCCACCTCCACTAATACCGCCCTATGATCGGAAGACACCATCTCTATAGTTTTAAAAGACTCTACCAAAACCCTCCGAGATAAATATAACCTGTCCAAACGAGCCGCATATCCCCTTCTTATAAACGTATGTTCCACCTCCCACAGACCTCCCCCGAAAGCATCACGTAACTGAAGATCTCTAAGCAGGCCCCCCAAGACTGAGGAAAAATATCCTGCTCCTCTGGGTTCCACGTCTGTCTTCTTAATTACACAATTCCAATCCCCCCCCACAATCGCGACAGACGGTAACGTGCGTAGGTAATACACGAGCTCCTCCCGCACAAAATCCATCTTCACTTTCACGTCACTTTCTGCTGGGGCATACACACACACAAACGCCACTCTCTCTCCCATCCACCATCCTTCCACACGTAATACTCTCCCCCCTCCCCCCCCCTCTTTCCTATGCAATACAAACGGGCCCGCCTCCCTGATCAACACACCCACTCCTCCTTTTAAACGCTCAGACGGCAACACATAAGCCTGATACCCAGGGACCACTAATTCACGACCAAGCTTAAAATTGTGCTCCTGCACAAAAGCTACGTCAACCTTATACCTATTCAAAAACATCCTGAAGCACTCCCGTTTAACACCATCACACAGACCATTAATATTTATTGTTACACACCTGAGGCCAGCTTAAGGTTTCCTTCCCCGCCTCATGTCAAGATTCTTCCCTTTCAGACTGTTCCCCTGGACTGTGCCTTTGCCACAGTTTCCCCCCTCCTTCCCAACCATCCCCCCCCCTTCTGTTGTGGCCCTCTCGCAGAGTCACTCTGGGTACCAGAACCCCATGTCTTTTTCCCCGGCCTTTGCGCCGGTGTCAGAACATCGTCCGAATCTGACGCTGCTGCCCTTTTCCTTGTAGCTCCCTCAGTTTCCATATCGGAGTCCTGGGAGCCAGCACAATGGACTTCCACCTCTACCACCCTTAATCCGCCTCCATGCCCCTCCATGGCACTCGCACTGTCCACCACATGTGCCACCTGATCCTCCCCTTCCCCACACACACCTTCTACCCTGATCCCAGGGTCTTGTTCGCTGTAACTCTCCACCTCCGTAGACTGTAACATAGCCTGTATCACCGTCTCCAACTCCTCCTCAATAGCCTTCACTGCTGCGCCCTCCTGTACCTCCTCACTTGACAACTGTACTGTTGATGGGCCAGGTGATTCATGGATCACCACTTCTTCCGATTCCCCAGGAGGAGCCACCACCACTTCACTCCACATGCGACCACGCCCTCCTCCTTGCACCCGTTCTTCTTTAGGCATTGGGTGCTCATGCGCAGGTGCTCCGCCCCTTGCCGGCCCAGGAGCCACTGTTGATGGGCCAGGTGATTCATGGATCACCACTTCTTCCGTTTCCACTGGAGGAGCCACCACCTCTTCACTCCACATGCGACCACGCCCTCCTCCTTGCCCCCGTTCTTCCTTAGGCATCGGGTGCTCATGCGCAGGGGCTCCGCCCCTTGCCGGCCCAGGAGCCATACTCCGCTTGCCACAGTCTGCCGCCATATGGTCAAATTCGCCACACAGTCGGCACGTACGCCTCTGCCCCGCATACGCTACCATTACCTGGGTTCTAAACTCTTCGAGATATACATACGAGGGTATAGGATGCCTAAGCGTCATCTTGAGATTAAAAGAACCCTCAGGGTATCCTGTGTACGCACCTTTTACCCATTTGCCAGGTTGGGCCAGATGTACAGTTCCATAACGTTCGAAAACATTTCGAATATCTACCTCATCAGCCTCAAAAGGCACGTTGCGGAGCTTAACCCACGAATAATGTCGTGATACATCAATCAACTTGACCCTCACTGCCGGTGTTACAGTAATGCTGACATCTTGGTAACGATCAACCAAAGCCTCGTATACTTGAGCAGTTAGCACTTTCACGAAAATTCTATATACACCGTTCAGTGCCACTCCATATAAATCCTCGTCTCTGATGCCATATGTCTCTCGTATAATTTTGGGCAATAACACATCGACTGACGTAGGTGTTAAAGCCCCACTAATAAGTTCAATGCCCACAGTATTCACTCTCCTGCGAACACCTGGCGCCATGTCGTTGACTGATTAGCTCGTCTGGGAAACAGTAGAGGGGTGCAAAGCACGTCCGCACTCTACCTCATCCAGGCAGCGAATGCACAACACCTCCTCGTACCACTGCTGTCAGGTTACTGAGGAGCGTCAGGCAAGGGGGTCTGCACGGCCCAATAGCGATGCAGACAATGACCCAACCTTATTAAGCAGACTGCCCAACAAACTATCACCATACATTCATACTTTGACTACTCCTATATAATGAACTTTTCCCACCACATACTACCCACCACATACCACCCACCACATGCTACCTACCACATACCACCTACCACATATCACCCACCACATACTACCCACCACATACCACCCACCACATACTACTTACCACATGCCACCCACCACATACCACCCACCATATACCACCCACCACATACTACGCACCACATACCACCCACCACATACCACCCACCACATACTACCCACCACATACCACCCATCACATACCACTCGCCACATACCAACCACCACATAGCAACCACCATATACCACCCACCACATTCTATCCACCACATACCACTCACCACATACCACCCACCACATACCACCCACCACATACCACCCACCACATTCCACCCACCACATACCACCCACCACATACCGCCAACCACATACCGCCCACCACATACCATCCACCACATACCACTCACCATATACCACCCACCACATACCACCCATCACATACCACCCACCACATTCCACCCACCACATACCACCCACCACATACCACCCACCACGTTCTACCCACCACATACCACTCACCACATACCACCCACCACATACCACCCACCACATACCAACCACCACATACCACCCACCACATACCACTCACCACATACAATTCACCACATACCACCCACTACATACCACTCACCATATACCACCTACCACATACCACTCACCACATACTACCCACCACATACCACCCACCACATACCCCTCACCACATACTACCCACCACATACCACCCACCACATACCACTCATCACATACCACCCGCCACGTTCTACCCACCACATACGACCCACACATACCACCCACCACATACCACTCACAATATACCACCCACTACATACCACCCACCACATACCACTCACCACATACCACCCACCACCCACCACATACCACCCACCACATTCCCCCCACCACATACCACCCACCACATACCACCCACCACATACCATCCACCAAGTACCACTCACCATATACCACTCACCATATACCACCCACCACATACCACCCACCACACACCACCCACCACATACCACCCATCACATACCACCCACCACGTTCTACCCACCACATACCACCCACCACATACCACTCACCATATACCACCCACCACATACCACCTCCACATGACACTCACCACATACCACCCACCACATACCACCCACCACATACCATCCACCACATACCACCCACCACGTACCACCCGCCACATACCACCCACCACATACCACACTCCACATACCACCCACCACATACCACTCATCACATACCACCCACCACGTTCTACCCACCCCATACCACCCACCACATACCACCCACCACATACTATCCACCATGTACCACTCACCACATACCACCCACCACATACCACCCACCACATACCACCCACCACATACCATCCACCACATACCACTCACAATGTTCCACCCACCGCATACTACCCACCACATATCACCCACCACATACCACCCACCACCCACACACCACCCACAACATACCACCCACTACATACCTTCCACCACGTACCACTCACCACATACCACCCACCACATACCACACACCACATACCACCTACCACATACCACCCACCACATACCACTCACCACATACCACTCACCACATAACACCCACTACAAACTACTCACCACATACCATCCACCATATACCACTCACCATATACCGCCCACCACATACCACCCACCACATACTACCCACCACATACCACCCACCACATACAACTCACCGCATACCACCCACCACATACCACCCACAACATACCACTCATCACATACCACCCACCACGTTCTACCCACCACAGACCACCCACATATACCACCCACCACATATCACTCACAATATACCACCCACCACATACCACCCACCACATACCACTCACCACATGCCACCTACCACATGCCACCCACAACATACCGCCCACCACATTCCACCCACCACATGCCATTCCCCACATAACACCCACCACATACCATCCACCACATACCACTCACCACATACCACCCACCACGAACTACCCACCACAAACCACCCACTACACACCACCCACCACGTACCATCCACCACGTACCACTCACCACATACCACTCACCATATACCACCCGCTACATACCACCCACCACACACCACCCACCACATAACTCCCACCACATACCACTTATCACATACCACCCACCACGTTCTACCCACCACATACCACCCACACATACCACCCACCACATATCACTCACAATATACCACCCACCACATTCCACCCACCACATACCACCCACCACATACCACCCACCACATACCACCCACTACATACCATCCACCACGTTCCACTCACCACATACCACCCAAGACAAACCACCCACCACATACCACCCACCACATTCCACCCACCACGTACCGCCCACCACATACCACCCGCCATATACCACCCACCACATACCATCCACCACATACCACTCACCATGTACCACCCACCGCATACCACCCACCACATACCACACACCACATACCACCCACCACATACCACTCATCACATACCACGCGCCACGTTCTACCCACCACATACCACCCACCACATACCACCCACCACATACTATCCACTACATACCACTCACCAAATACCACCCACCACATACCACCCACCACATACCACCCACCACATACCATCCACGACATAACACTCACCATATGCCACCCACCGCATACCACCCACCACATACCACCCACCACAAACCACCCACCACATACCACCCACCACATACCACCCACTATATACCATCCACCACGTAACACTCACCACATACCACCCTCCACATACCACCCACCACATACCACCTACCACATACCACCCACCACATACCACCTACCACATACCATCCACCACATACCACCCACCACATACCACCCACCACATACCACCCACCACATACCACCCACCACATACCACCCACCACATACCACCCACTACATACCATCCACCACGTAACACTCACCACATACCACCCTCCACATACCACTCACCACATACCACTCACCACATACCACCCACTACAAACTACTCACCACATACCATCCACCATATACCACTCACCATATATCACCCACCACATACCAACCACCACATACCACCTACCACATACCACCTACCACATACCACCTACCACATATCACCCACCACATACTACCCACCACATACCAACCACCACATACCACCTACCACATACCACATATCACCCACCACATACTACCCACCACATACCACCCACCAGATACTACTTTCCACATGCCACCCACAACATACCACTCACCACATAGCACCCACCATATACTACGCACCACACACCACCCACCACATACCACCCACCACATACCACCCACCATATACTACGCACCACATACCACCCACCACATACCATCCACCACATACCACTCACCATATACCACCCACCGCATACCACCCACCACATACCACCCACCACATACCACCCACCACATACCACCCACTACATACCACCCACTACATACCATCCAAACCGTAACACTCACCACATACCACCCTCCACATACCACCCACCACATACCACCTACCACATACCACCCACCACATACCACTCACCACATACCACTCACCACATACCACCCACTACAAACTACTCACCACATACCATCCACCATATACCACTCACCATATACCACCCACCACATACCACCCACCACATACCACCTACCACATACCACCTACCACATATCACCCACCACATACTTCCCACCACATACCACCCACCAGATACTACTTTCCACATGCCACCCACCACATACCACCCACCACATACCACTCACCACATTCCACCAACCACATACCACCTACCATATACCACACACCACATCCCACTCACCATATACCACCCACCACATACCACCCACCATATGCCACCCACTACATAGCACTCACCACATACCACCCACCACACACCATCCACCACATACTACCAACCACATACCACCCACTACATACCACTCACCACATCCCACCCACCACATACCGCCCACCACATACCACTCACCACATACCACCCACCACATACCACCCACCACAAACCACCCATCACATACCACCCTCCACATACCACTGACCACATACCACTTACCACATACCACTGACCACATATCTCCCACCACATACCACCCACCACATACCACCCACTACATACCACTCAGCACATGCCACACACCACATACCACCCACCACGTACCACTCATCACATACCACCCACCACATACCACTCACCACATACCACCCACCACATACCACCCACCACATACCACCCACTACATACCACTCACCACATACAACCCTCCACATACCACTCACCACATGCCACTCATCAAATACCACCCACCCTATACCACCCACCATATACCCCTCACCACATGCCACCCACCACATACCACCCACCACATACCACTCATCACATACCACCCACAACATACCACTCACCACATACCACCCATCACATACCACCCACCACATACCATCCACCACATACCACTCACCACCTACCACCCTCCACATTCAACTCACCACATTCCACTCACCACATTCCACCCACCATATACCACCCACCACATACCACCCACCACATACCATCCACCACATACCACCCACCACATACTACCCAGCACATACCACTCACCACATACAACCCACCACATTCCACCCACCACATACCACCAACCATATACCACACACCACATACCACTCACCATATACCACCAACCACACACCATCCACCACATACTACCCACCACATACCACATACGAAACCCTCCATCAGCCTTCTTCAAAAGGATGCACGGTGAAGCCCATAGATTAGATGACTCCTCCACTAAACCATGCTTTAACAAAAATTCTACTTCCTGCTGAAGTAGCCTTTGCTTTTCAGGATTAGCTCTGTTGGGGAAGAGTTTAATAGGGTTATAGTTTCCCACATGATAACCTAACGTACATTTTTTCGGCACATCCGAAAAAAATTTAGGTTATGACTGTGGAAGGTCAGTTAAACTTGTTGCTTGCGTTTCAGATAGTCCCTCCATTAAAGGGCTAGGATCCTTGAGGAGGACAGAATTTGAAAGTTTAATATTAATTTCAGAGATAGAGTGCAAAGAATCAGAGTCGTCCTCAGAGGTAGAGGACAGAGTCATTACTGGTACTTTATCTGGTGTATGAAAAGATTTTAATTGATTGATGTGGTAAATTTTTGTTTTTGAGGTCTTATCAATGGGAGCTACCACATAATTTACATCAGATAATCTACTTACAATCTGCATAGGTCCCGTAAATCTAGCTTTCAAGGTGTGGCCAGGTATAGGTTCCTGCACCAACACCTTGTCTCCTGGATGGAAGGAGCGGAATTTTGCACTTCTGTCATACCTCTGTTTCATCTTACTTTGAGCTGTCTTTAGGTTAGCCTTTGCTAACTGACGTGCCACCTGCAATCTTGAAGACGAGTTGTAGAGTGTCGAGCTAACGTCTTCTCCCATCCATACTTCTTTGAGCACCCGGCTAGCGTGGCTGGAGATTCGTCTGTAAAAACTTGCATTTGTGGTCACAGAGGTGCCTGTGCTAACTTTCCTATGGTGTAGAAATATACCTAGTTGGATGAATCTTATTGTGGCTAGCTGGTCTAGTGGCTTACGCGACGGGCTGGAGTTTTGAGACTCTATGACCGCGGGTTCAATCCCGGCCGGGGGTATGGTCTGTTCACTTGATTTACGAGGCTCCGGCTGGTGTGCCTCATAAAACAACGTGGCTATTCCGAGATCGGAGTCGTCCAAGGATAGGTCAACATTCTCTCCAGACAACCCTTGGGATGTTGCCCGAGTTAAGGCCAACACTGGAGAAGAATTAATCATTATAGGTTCAGGACACGCACTAACAGTAGTAATGTTATTACCCAGTAATAACATGGCATCTTTCATGGGGAATCCTTTTGAGACACCCACAGTCAAGTACCCAGTGTAATATTTGCACTGTACATAAATTTTATGCAAAGGGACAGAATATATAGCTCCTCCAATTGCTTCCAATAAAACAGAGGAATTCAAGGAAGTGTTCTCTGAAAGGGGTAATATTCCTTCTCTTATAAGTGAGCAATATGCTCCAGTATCTCTAAAAGTCTTTACTTCAGTTGTTTCTGAGTTTTCCTGAAGGGAAATAAGACTCTCGCAATAATAAGGGGCCATACTTTTTTCTACTTCTCTAGGGGACATGTTACTAGGGATATTAGAGATTTTCCCAATGGGTTGGGGTTTATGGGGGCAGTTGGGACGGATGTGACCTATTTTATTACACAGGAAGCAGACGACAGGCTTGCCCTTTACTCCCTGCTGACGTTGTAAATGGTGTCGTTCTGGCTGGTGTCTCTCTGGATACTGTTGTTGAGATGCACCATGAGTGGTTTGCCTCTCCGCAGGTGGACCATAAGTTGAGAAGCGTGGCTCACCAGGTGTCTTAGTTGGCTGACATAGACGTTCTCCCTCCGGCTGGCACTTCATTCTCCAAGGTTGACGATCTCTGCTCATGCCAGGCTGTTGAAAAGAGAGACGGGACCGCTCGGACAAGGAGCGGTTAGTTTCGAAGGTATCAGCCAACCGGACTGCCTCCAATGCAGTGGTTAAGTCACTATCCTGCAGAAAGACTCGAACCTCTGGTCCCACAGACTCCAGCAGGTTATCAATCAGAATAAGCTGTACCAGCTCCTCAAAGGTAGAGACACCACTTGCTTTATACCAGCTGGTAAAAGCTTTGGTTTGCCGTCTCACAAAGTCCACTAGGGATTGACCAAGCTGCCGCCTGCTTAGTTTAAAAAGCTTACGGTATTTGGCTGGGATTCATGTATATGCTCCCAACACTGTGGTCTTCACTACTTTATAATCAGAAAATTCAGCGTCATTTAATACTGACGTAAATTTCTGTGCCTTACCAAACAATGCTGTATGAACAACGATGCCCAATGCTGTTCTGGCCACCTCAAGGCTCGAGCCTGATTTTCGAAGCTTTCGAAAAATTGTTCTGGTTCAGCCTCATTGAAGCGGGGAACAAGCTGTACTGCTTTTTGTAAACTAAAATCATTTACAGAATGCGAAAACTGCCTCCTTTCTCTTTCCCTATCAAATTCTTCCCTTGCGAATGCTCTCTGTTCCCTAGTTTGCTCAAGATTGATTTTTGCCAGCTCAAGTGCCAACGACGCTGATTCACCTTGAGACAACCTAGCTGCACTATACTGACCATTTTGCTCCGTAGGTGTATCATCTTCCTCCTGCGAGAACATAGCAGTTTTTGCCCTAGCTCCCGTAGAGGGAGGAGTCTGATGTGCCATCTCTTCTTCTATAAGTTTGTCAGCAATCAGTGAACGCAGTTGCGCAGCTGTGAGAGTGTGTTTGTATTTAATGCCAATGGAACGAGCAATTTGCCAACAATGCTGTAGGGACAATTTAGGTAGGTTATGCAAAGTATATGCCGACACCAGACGTCTGACTTGTCTAGGTGGCATAAGTTATTCGCTATGCACAGTACGATTGCAGAATACCCCAACGTAACACGTTAATTTGCTGAACACGCTTAGCTATGCACAGTACGATTGCAGAATATGCATAAAAGCAAAGCTGACTGCAAAATTCTCCACACCGAACAGGCTAGTAACAACTGACACGCAAAATTTGTAAAGCAACGCCAGACAGCTACACTGTTCTAGAAGATTGACCGTCGCGAAGCGAGCACACCGAACAAGCTAGTAGCGAGCTGTTGAACGATCACACAATAGCAAGGCTGACCATAACAAAGCAACTGACACGCAAAATTTGTAAAGTGTAGGCAAAGCTAATGCAATGCCAGACAGCAAGCTGCACAATGTTCCTGCTACGAGCTTCACCCTAAGCTCAACCGTTTCTCTAAGTCCAGCTCCAGCTCTCGGGCAGGCTACCCATATTACAATCCAGGAATCCAAATGGCCTGTTATCCTGGGTGTAAAGGGAGCAAAATAAACACAGCAGAAAAAGTGTAGACTTATATTATCCTTCACCAATTTAGAACAGCAATATGTACACTATGTACAGTGATAAGTATAGTGCACTCCATGGTAAGCAAGGCAGAAATAGAAGCCACAAGATAGCAGACCGTGCTTCAACCAGCTCTAGAATGGGAATGACAAGGGCAGACAGGAGAGTGATACCCACATAACCTCTGCGATTGCCAAAACCATCTTCTTATTGGCTAGAACCTGGTCACTAGTTGAACGATGGGGCCCCATCATCAACTCTTAGCAACCTGGTTCGCTGGTTGGGGGAGATAGCCTGTAAATGAGGGTGTGTACATGCGCCGAATGAAGGTTACGTACTCTTTGCATGCCACACTGCTACAGCAAGTAATTGATCCCAGATGCAATAGGAGTATGTGACGTGGTCAAGCGAACGCCGCTCCTTGCAAGAGTCCAGTGTTGCAAAGTGTAGTTTAAAAAGAGACAGTCCATCTCTTACCTCAGTAGGGCAATTAAGGAAAATCCTGCTCTCACTTTATTACCATGGTAAAGATAGTGTACATTGTCGTCTATGCTTAAGACAGCAAGAATTATGCATTATGCTTTGTTTCGTGTAGGAAATTTGGCAAGGGAACAAAAAGTACTAGGTAAGCTTTTCCTTTATGTTCTATGGGCATTGCAGTGGCGTAGGAGGCTGTGAGGTCAGATTACTTTTCACCCTACTGGGAGTTACACTGACGCCAGGATAACCAACAAGGAACACTGATCCGTGTGTTAGTGTGAGCAAAGTGTCTCAAAAAACATGATAAACACTTACAGAGAAGTGTGTTCAGCTTCTTTAGTGATAAGATTGTGGACAATAAAGACAAACCTTGTGGAACATAGTATACCAGTGTGCGTATTCCTAGACTATGGAAGACTTGGAAATCCAAGGACACTTCAGCTTCTGTCGAGGGTGTAAAGAACACCATAGCTCACGCTACAAGAGCAAGGTAGGTTACGAATTTCTTGTAGTACGGGGGACTGCGCAGTTCTTGTGTAGCAAGGATTTTGTAATCAACCTATAGTCGGCAGTGAGGTGCGGACTTTTGATTCCATACACGTAAGTTTGTCAGCAATCAGTGAATGAAATATGCTGACATAACACCTGCTAGGGGTAATTTATAATCATACTTAATATACTTTATTTCAGCCCATTGTGAAGTGGTCAAGATAGCTTCTCAATACCTCGCCTGCAGGAGCGGCTGTGTGGGTGATAGCTGTCTTATCCAGATAAGTTCCCCTTATTAAACTTTAACATTAGCTGGTAAACTATTTCTCAACAATCTGGTCGTGCTCGAACCGGATAAATGCCACACTGTGGTCCAGATATGTTGTACTACAGTGTACAAATAACCTATGAGCCAAGGTCCTTCGAGAAAAGCTGTAAAACTAGTGTTTTACAATATAAATCAGTATATTTGAGTCCCTCCAGACTCAATCACAGAGAATGGACAGCCAAAAGAATACGGGCGCTCGCCCAGAGTTCACCCAAAGAAATCAGGAGCTGGGTGACTCACACAAAAACGGGGGATGGCACCCATCATTCACTGCTCTCAAGCTCGAGAAACGCTGACCACATCAACAAGCCAGATGACCGTCAGTTTGTCTGAGTGTATATACACATAGTGTTGATAATGTTTATAGACAGAAATTAAGAGACGAAATTGTGTTTAAGTTAGTTTCTTATAGATTTAACTGTTATATTAAAGGAAACTATATATAAAATGTAAGCTTTCATATATATTAACAGTGACATTTATATATGTGTAAGAAATATACACATGTGATTTACAGTTATACAGTGACATTTACAGTGTATAGTGAATGAAGTGTATAACATCGTTATTTACGATTAATCATCGTGGTCAGGCTGACACAGCAAACTCAAGCCATAAACACCAGCCACATGTACTGTGTACCCTTCATGGTCATTGACCCTGAGGTTAAGCTTAGTAGGTCAGTAGTGTCTGACTGATTATTGCTGACTTAAGCATAACAAAAACTCAGCTGTTCACAGCAGTACAGTGTTTTTTAAACACTCTAAGTGTGGTGCTAGAATTTTCAGTATACCATTAAAATAGCTTGGTTGAAAACTCAGTTTCAGTCTTTACAGACTAAGATTGCACAATTAGAAAATCTAATTTCAGTCTGTATAGGATTAACTCAAGATACATACATAGATTTTGATGATCTTGAGGTCAAATTTGAATTACTTACACAACGTCTGGAAATAATTAATTCAGACTATACAAATTATGAAAATAAGTGTTTAGAATCAGAACCATCTGGGGATGAAATTAAAAATGTTTTGGAAACTTTTAGTAATCAACAATTAAGGTGGACAGGACTACAGGCTATCTACCGTAAAACTCTGTCACAGAGACCTACTGTAACTAGTAGTCAAACACGTGTTACACCTGCAACAAGTGTCCCATTACCAAGTTTGCCTACCTTGTCATTACCTAATTTCCAAGGTCATAATTATGAAGAATTCATTAGTGGTTTTCAATCCATAGTAAATTCACGAACTGACATAGATGAGATTGCAAAGTTCAATTATCTTAAATGTCTTGTGAAAGGAGAACCCTATGAACTGATTAAGTCATTTCCGGTGGTTAAAGGTAATTATCAAATAGCCTTACGTGTCTTAGCAGAGTTAGACATGCAATCTTAACATCAAGCTTGAAGCCACCCAAACATTGTTTTTCAAACTTACAGGCATTTAGAATCACATTAGACAATAGTCTCAGATCTTTGGGTGCTAAATATGACCTAAGGCAATGTGATTGGTTTATCAGTGGTATTGTACAAGATAAGCTGTCACCACAAACTATTGAACGATTAAATATTATGTTCAATAAACGCTATTTCACTTGTGAAGAAATTAGCAATGGTTTACAAACAATAGTTTCATGCATGCAAGCAACGAGACAAGAAGAAAAATCCACAAATCCTGTGGATAACAAACCTCCAACTCAGTATAAAAAGAGTATACCTACTCCCACTAAAACACAGAATGGGAAATCCCATATATGCATTTATCAAGCTGTGAATACAACAGACAGTAAACAGACTGTCACACATAAACGTGTTCCAAAATGTGTACTTAGTGATGGAACACATTGGGCACAGTATTGTAGTCAATACACATCAATGGAGGCACGTAAACAACGTGTTCATCAGCTGAAAAGATGCATCAAGTGTTTAGGTGAACACAAGGGAGGAAAATGCTCACTGAAGAAGTGTTTTAAATGCAAGGGTATGCATCATACAGCATTATGCCCAAATACTTTTGCTGAACAGCAGAAGACTTCCACAGAATCAGGAAGTCAACAAGCAACAGCATTGAATGTGAGAGATAAGTTTAAAGCAATAGCTCTCCCGATAGCTCGGGTTGAGTTATCTAATAAATTACACAAAATCAATGTGGTAACATTATTTGGACAAGGCTCACAAAGGTCCTTCATAAGAAGAACAGTGTTGCAGAAACTGAATAAACAACCCTATGCCAAAGTACAGTTAGATATAGCTGTTTTTTTCCACAATTCTGGTAAACAGACATATGACCTAGCCAGAATCACTGTTGGTCTAGGAAACAGGAAAAAGACAGTAGAAGCTGTGGTAGTAGATGATTTGCCTAAGTCTGTGCAGATCCAGGGATTAAAAGAAACAGTTGCAGCACTGAAAGCAGCTAAGGTCAAGTTAGCCTGTCCTGACATACAGACGGACACTATTAGTCCAATTGATTTATTCATTGGAAGTGATTATTATCACTGTTTTGTGCAAAATATAGTAAGTAAACATGATGCTCACTTGCTGAAAACAGCAGGAGGCCACATGATATGTGGTCCCATTCCCTCTCAAAGTGGGAAAGAAGGTGATATTGATTGAGTGGAAAATGTACTAGTTACGAGAATAACCGCTGATCATGTACCACAGCAAAAATTATCATTACTGGAAGAAATGAAAGAACCAGTTGATAAGTTGTCGGATTTAGATGTGATAGGTATTGATGTAAATAAACCAAGCCCACAAGAGTCTCAGACTTATAGCCAATATTTGGACACTGTCAAATATAAAGATGGACAGTATTGGGTTAGGTTACCATGGAAATTAAATCCACCACATCTGCCTAGCAATGATCGCATGGCTTTCAGACAAATTAAAGCACAAATACAGGAACTCCAGAAGAATCCAGAGCTACTGTCTGTCTATGATAATATACAAGAACAGTTGGACAATAAATTCATTGAGGAAGTAGTCGAAGATAAGTTAAAGACAGAAGCTCATTATCTCCCGCACGATGGAGTCAGGAAAGATTCTTAAACCACTCCACTACGTGTTGTATATAATTGCAGCGCACGTGCAAATAAAGATGTAGCAAGTCTTAATGACTGTCTGATGACCGGACCCTCACTAACTGAGTAGCTTAGAGACGTGCTTATGAAATTTCGCACAAACCCATATGCCTACACGGCTGATATTTCCAAAGCTTTCTTAAGAGCAGGACTACAAGAAATAGATATAGATTATACTCGATTCTTGTGGCCTGAAAATCCACATGATCCTCAAAGTCCTGTGAAAACTTATCGTTTCAAATCAGTATTATTTGGTGCAACATCCTCTCCATTCTTACTAGAAGCTACTCTAAATACACATTTGAAGAAATCTGAAAGTTCCTTCAAAGAAATCTTAAAGAAAAGTTTCTATGTGGACAATCTTCAAGGTACTGTGAATAAAGAGGAGGATTTGAAATCCTTATACAGAAAAGCTAACAAGGAGATGAAAGAAGCAAATATGCCTCTATGGATGTGGAATACAAATTCAAAGCAATTAAAGGAACTTATCAAAAGAAGATTTCCCTGAAGCTGAAATTCCTGATTGCAACAATATGCTGGGACTTAATTGGAACACACAGGAAGATACTTTGAGTCTCAAAAGGATAAACAGTAAATCATGCAGTACATTCACTAAACGTAGTTTACTGTCAGAGGTATCACAATGTTTTGATCCTCTAGGACTCGTCTCACCAATTACCATAAAAGGTAAAATACGTATGCAAGATGCATGGAAGCTCAAAATTGGATGGGATGAGAACTTGCCTCTAGAAATGAGTCAATCATGGGATGAAATATCCACGGAGTTTAAACAACTTCATCAAATTACATTTCCCAGACAAATAGGTCAAGAGGGAAACAAGTACACATTACATGTGTTCTGTGATGCGTCAACCAGAGGTTATGGCGAGGTAGTGATAAAGGAAGTACAGTAATTACTTCAAAGGCCAGGGTAGCACCCTTGAAGGTCAGAACAGTACCACAATTGGAACTGACAGCACTCTATGTAGGTACAAAATTAGCTGTCTATCTCAACAAAGTACTTGATCATCTCACTATTGAAAAAAACCGTGATCTGGAATGATAATGAAGCAGTTCTCCAGTGGTTAAGAAATAATAAGAGTAAGTTGGTCTATGTACAGAACAGAGTAGCATAAATAAAAGAGATGCAGAGAGATTATCTCTTTCTCCACGACTCTACCCAAGAGAATCCAGCTGACATGTTGTCACGTGGTGTCCCACTCAAGAAATTTATGGATAATAAATTATGGTTCCACGGACCGAACTGGCTCTCTAATGAAATTAACTGGCCTCAGCAAAAAGCTCACATTATACCAGATGAAAGAGTCTGCTTGAACACAGCAGAAACATGTGTAAATACTGCAGACATAACAGAAATAGTCATTGATGGATCTAAATACTCATCTTTGGGTAAACTCTTAAGAGTTACAACTCTTGTCTTTAAATTTTTTAAAGGAATAAAACCTAATTATGAATATCTTGAACCCATTAAATACTGGGTGAAACTAATACAGAAAGGTATTTTCTCAACAGAATATAAATTTCTGGAAACACAAGATAAATAAATCCCCAAAGAAACCTATTATGATTAATTCTTTAGGACTTTATCTCGACTCAGAAAAGATTATAAGATGTCGAGGAAGAATTCATAATTCTTCACCACCTAAAGAAGCCATACATCCAATATTAATCCCCAAGAATCACTGACTAACAAAACTGATTGTGCAAAACGCCCACAGTAACGTGTTACATGGTGGGGTAGCTGACACACTTTGTCATATACGACAATCCTACTGGATACCTCAAGGTAGACAAAGTGTGAAAAAAACAAGTAAAGGTCTGTATTACTTGTCGTTACTACGATATGCGAGTATGTCGGTATCCACGTCCACCTCCATATCCCTCTGAAAGAGTTTGTCATGTCACTCCATATGAAGTGACAGGTGTAGATTACACTGGACCAATAATTTTAACCAAAACAGTTGACAAAGTTCCTTTCAAGGTGCACATCTGTTTGTTCACTTGTGCTACAACTAGAGCAGTACATCTAGAAGTAGCCACTGACATGTCTGCGGAAGCCTTTATCAAATTATTCAGACGGTTTGCAGCCAGAAGATCATGTCCAAGACTGATGATTTCAGACAATGCAACGAACTTTGTTGCTGGTGCTGCTTATATAAGCAAGATCTTTGATCAACCAGAAGTACAACAGATGCTGAATCAACGCAGTTGTCGTTGGAGATACATTCCTCCTAAATCTCCATGGCACGGCGGATTTTATGAAAGAATGATCGGCATTGTGAAACGTTGTTTAAGGAAGACTCTTCATCGTCAAAGAATCGACTTAGAAGAATTCCGTACAGTTGTGACTGAAATAGAAAATAGAGTCAATAACAGACCTCTAACTTATGTTCCCGATGATCTGGACAATTTAGAAGTGTTAAGTCCATCTCATTTACTCAATAGCAGAAGGCTCGAACCTGTTCCTCTCATGAATGATAAAGAAATCATAGAGGATCCTACTTATTTCGAACCTGAGCAACTCAGACGTAAATTCAAACTCCTTAATAAAGTGATTGAACGTTGGGAGAAAATTTGGGAAGAAGACTATCTCACTTCATTGAGAGAACACTTCTATGGAGCTGGTGTTCCTGAAAATCACAAGTCCTTACTAAGACCTGGTGACATAGTGATTATTGACAATGATGGTCCAAGGTCCCAATGGCCACTTGGAAAAATTGTGACCATATATCCTGATGCAAATGGAATCATCAGGACAGTTCATGTTTTGAGCAAAAGTGTAGTGAATAAGCGGACAATAAATAAACTAGTGCTGTTAGAATTACACAGTGTTGAAAATAAAATTATTGATTCTCCAGAAACCACACAGACTAAAGCTGTTCAGAAAAGACAAGCAGCAGTGGTGGCGAGTGAGAAAATCAAATTAATGTTAAGTGGTGAATAGTTCACCTGCAGCAAACCTCCGCCACCCCCCAGTGCGGAGAAATTTTCTCCAGGAGGGGGTATCAGCCCCCTTCAGCTCCTTTCAGCCACTTTCAACCCTGAGGGGCCCAGCCCTCTCAGAAGAAGCAAACATCTTGTTGACTGCTACAGCAAGTAATTGATCCCAGATGCAATACGAGTATGTGACGTGGTCAAGCGACCGCCGCTCCTTGCAAGAGTCCAGTGTTGCAAAGTGTAGTTTAATAAAAGACAGTCCATCTCTTACCTTAGCAGAACAATTAAGGAAAATCCTGCTCCCACTTTATTACCATGATAAAGATAGTGGACATTGTTGTCTATGCTTAAGACAGCAAGAATTAAGCATTCTCCTTTGCTTTATAGTGGAAGTTTAGCAAGGAAACAAAAAGTACTAGGTCAGCTTTTCCTTTATGTTCTAGGGGCACTGCAGTGGCGTAGGAGGCTGTGAGGTCAAATTACTTTTCACCCTACTGGGAGTCACACTGATGCCAGGATAACCAACAAAAAACACTGATCCGTGCATTAGTATGAACAAAGTGTCTCACAAAACACGATAAACACTTACAGAAAAGTGTGTTCAGCTTCTTTAGTGATAAGATTGTGAACAATAAAAACAAACCTTGTGGAACATAGTGTACCAGTGTGCTTATTCCTAGACTATGGAAGATGCGAACATCCAAGGACACTTCAGCTTCTATCAAGTCACCGATACCTGTCGAGGGTGTAAAGAACACCATAGCTCACGCTACAAGAGCAAGGTAGGTTATGAATTTCTTGTAGTACGGGGGACTGCGCAGTTCTTGTGTCACAAGGAGTTTGTAATCAACCTATAGTCGGTAGTGAGGTGCAGACTTTTGAGTCCACACACGTAATTTTGTCAGCAATCAGTGAATGAAATATGCTGACATAACACCCCCTAGGGGTAATTTATAATCATACCTAATAAACTTTATTTCAGCCTGTTGCGAAGTGGTCAGGAGAGCTTCTCAAGACTTCGCCTGCAGGGTCGGCTGTGTGGGCGATAGCCGTCTTATCCAGATAAGTTCCTCCTAATAAACTTTAACCTTAGCTGGTAAACCATTTACCAACACCACCCACTGCATACCATCCACCAGGGTAAACCAACCTTAGAACAGAAATCAGGAACTTTTGCATTGTCTCAGGATTGGGAATGTATCCGAACTGGGAGTCTATGTGTTGCTGTTATCTTTTTTAACAGCCGTCTCCCACCGAGGCCTGGTGAACCTGAAAAGAAGAAACACTTTTATCATCACTTACTCCATCACTGTCTTGCCAGAGGGGCGACGATACTAGAGTTCAAAACTGCATATATCCCCACCTCTCCTTTAAGAGTGTAGGCACTGTACTTAACACCTCCAGGACTCAAGTCCAGCTAAACCGCTTCCCTGATTCACTTCATAAATGATACTTTGCTCACACTCTAACAGCACGTCAAGTCATAAAAACCAGTTGCTCTACTCCTGTCTAACTTGCTTACACACGCTTGCTGGATGTCTAAGCCCCTTGCAAACAAAACCACCTTAACCACGTACCACATACCACCCACCACATACCACATACCACCCACCACGTGCCACTCACCACACACCACCCACCACATACCACCCACCACATACCACTCACCACATACCACCCACCACATTCCACCCACCACATACCACCCAGGAAAACACTGGTTTGATAATTGAGTTGTGGATGAGTGGAACAAACTCCCGAGTACGGTTATTGAGGCTGAAACGTTGTGTAGTTTTAAAAATAGGTTAGATAAATACATGAGTGGGTGTGGGTGGGTGTGAGTTGGACCTGACTAGCTTGTGCTGCTGGGTCTGGTGTCGTGGTCCTTCCTTGAGTGGAGGTGGCCAGACTGGGTGGGTCATTGGGCTAATCCGGGGGAGGACATGGACCTGCTCCACATGGGTCAGTAGGCCTGTTGCAGTGTTCCTTGTTTCTTATGTTCTTATGTAACCATCTCCTACCAACGTTACCTAGGACGACCCCTGCCCTTGCCTTCTTTCCACTACTGATTTATACGCCCTGCAACTCATTCTATTTTGTTCCATCTTTCTAAATGTTCAAACCACTTCAGCACCTCTTCAGCCCACTGAAAAATACTTGTAGTAATCCCGCACCTTATTCTAATCTCAACACTACGAATTCTCTGAATAATATTCACACGACACATTACCCTCACACACGACCACCCTCACCACAGCCTTCTTGCTGCAACATCCATAACCCATGCTTCACACCCATTATAACGTTCTTTGTCCGCAGTGTACCATTCATCATTTCTCCCCACGTCAGTGCTATGGTTCACCTCGTCTTTCATAGACCCATCTGCTGACAAATATCTGAACACATTATATGTGGCTAGTCAAAGCAAAGAAATGGGAAAATCACCCAAAGGTGTACGACAACAAGAGTAAATATCACTAAACACAAGAAAAGTTTATCATTACTTACTTTACTTACCTTGGTGCAATTTTCTTACTGTATATCCATATTAATTGGGACAGTGATGACATAAATCATTTATTTGGAAAATTAATGTTTATTTGAAAAATACACAGAATTGAAATGACAGATAACTAATTTAATAAGAGATATGACTACCCTTTGCTTCCATAAGCATTACTACATGCTTTGGCATATAAACATTTTGGCAAGTTGCTCGTCGTGGCACCAGGTCCCAATAACATCAGCAGTTAGCTTCTCCACAATTGAACAATCCTGTTTCATGATCCTGCATTTGGTTATTGCCCATACATTCTCAACTGGGTTGAAATCAAAAGAGTTTCCACGCCAATTTAGAATGCTTAGACATCTCTCTTCGAAGACTGTCAGCATATTCTGGAAGTGTGGCATGGAGCAATATCCTGCTGGAAAATGTCTTTGCCATCAGGAAAGTCTATCTACAATGGAAAGCAAATGAGTTGTCACTGTTCAACATTCCCTCAACAATAACAAGCCACCCAGAGCCTTTAACAGTAAAACTAACCCAAAGCACATTCCTAGGTGGATATTTTTACACTTGTTGAATGTGTCCATTCTGAAGAAGTTCACATTTGCTCCTTCTTATTACCACTGATTTGTACTCATATACTTCAAAATGCTCATCATCTGGAAATACAACTTCTCTATTCATCTGTCGTCCATCCCTTATGATTGATTGTCCACCACAGCCATTTCTTCTTCATAGCAGTACTCAGTACTTGTTTCTTTACTGGCTTTCTGGCAGGTTTGTCAACCACAAGAACCTTGGTTGAACGGTTGAAGAATCATCATTTACGCCAGTTTAAGCCAAATCTCTCTGTAGATCTTTGCTGGGGTTGTGTTAATGTCACCCACTCGTTGTCTGGACACCTGTATGACCGCTGTTTTCCTAAATAACAAGAAAATTTGTCTGGCTTTACTCCAAAAACTGGGGAAAATTTTTTGTAGTTTTCCCCAAATTAAATAATTCTGCCTTTTATCCTGTTTCCTGTTGAGAAACAAATTCTTTATTTCATTCATTCTCTCTCTCTCTCTCTCTCTCTCTCTCTCTCTCTCTCTCTCTCTCTCTCTCTCTCTCTCTCTCTCTCTCTCTCTCTCTCTCTCTCTCTCTCTCTCTCTCTCTCTCTTTATACACAGGGTTTGACAAGGTTAAGGATGCCTAGCATTATTGGTAAGCTATTTACAGGTTAAGGATTCCTAACTTTATTGGCAAGCTAAGAGCTGTTACCTACATCAGCTCATTTGAAAGCATTTTTATTGTTATGAGACATACAAGTAGGGAAGAGCATGAAGTTGGAGCCATCTGTGGGCCAGCATTTTCATTTGATCAACCGACTTTATCTCGTTGACATCATTATGCTGTACTAATGTGTTCCATACTCGAGTCATCCTGGGTATACATGATCTCAGATGGAGTGATATTCTGTAGAAGGGTACAGCAAGAGTGAAGTTGCTGCTTCCTGCCCGTCTTGTGGTATAGAAGCTTGCTTCACGCTGTCCTCGAAGTGGATCCAAGTGTGGTACTTTGACAATATTGGTCTTGTACATAACAGTAAGGCCACCCACATCCCTCCTGTGCTGAAGGCTCTGCTGAAATGACAGATCTATCCAGGATTGGTCCAGGCGAGAGATGAGACGTCTTGCTCTGTTTTCTACTCTGTCAAGCAGTCGTAGATGAGAGGGGAGGGGCAGGCAAACCAAGAAAGTGGAGCATACTCAAGGTATGAGCGTACTTGTGCCTCGTACAGAATCTTGCAACCCCTACTGTCAAGCAGATGTGAGATACGGCGAAGTGCTTCCTGGCTGCCTTGTTTGCAAGATTTACAACATGGTTCTTCATTGTCAGTTTGGAGTCAAATTTCACCCCAAGTATATCAACTTCTTCCCCAGGTGCCAACACCCTCCCATTCATCCTTACTACTGCACTAGCATTACCATCATGGTGCCTAGAGACGATCATCATTTGCGTTTTCTCATGTGCAAATGTTACTTGCCATCTATTTCCCCAAGCTGATATAGTTCTTAGCTGGTGATTGATGTAGCCTAGAGCAGCTGGCATTTCTTCTCTTGGATAAGTGAATGTCAGTGAACAGTCGTCTGCATATGCATGGGATTCTGGGATGAGATGAAGCTCATTGAAGTAGATATTACATAACAATGGTCCCAGCACTCTTCCTTGTGGAACACTTGCCCCAATAGGATGTCTTGCTGATTCCGTTCCATTGAGAAATACCCTTAGAGATCTACCATGACGGTAATCACTGAGGAGATTTAGCATAGAGCCTGCAATTGCCAGTGCTTGAAGTTTTGCTGAGAGGCCCTGGTGCCACACCCGGTCGAAAGTACCAACAATGTCCAGTGCTACCACACAGCTGACTTTGGATTCATCCAGTGACTAGTGCCACTTAGTGGAGAAGTTTAACAACAGATCAGCAGCAGAGTAACCTTTCCTGAAGCCATATTGACGGTCACAAACTAGTGAGTGGTAGTCAAAAAACTCTGTCATTTGTCTTGAGATTATTGTCTCAAGGATCTTACCAGCGATTGACAGGAGTAACACTGGCCTGTAGTTGCTAATTTCTGCTCTGCTCTTCTTTTTGTGAACAGAGACTACATTTGCCTCTTTCCACAGAGAGGGCCATTTACCCTGTACCAGGCAGTGCTGAAAGATACGAGTTAAAAGTGCTGCTAGCTGGTCTGCACATCTTCTCAGCAATCTTGGAATCAACTTGTCTGGGCCCACAGCCTTTCCTTGGTCAAACGATTTAAGAAGGAAATGCACCTACTCCTGCTTTATTGTCACCACTGACAGTTTTGACACAGTTCTTGCAGTTAGCCAAGGAGGGTCCCTTGCTGGATCAGGAACTTGCATTTTAGTAGCAAAGGGTTCAGCAAAGAGGTCAGCTTTCTCTTGACTACTAGTAGAGGTGGTCCCATCCTGTCGATTTAGAGGTGGAATGAGTTCATCAGGCAGATAACCTTGTCTGTCCTTGACCAGGGACCACCAGGTTTTGGAGCCTACCCTACCTGATGCTAGCTTTCTTTTTGTGTCCACCTCCCATTTAGCAATGGCCCACTTTTGAACGTCACCCATATGCCTACAGGTTTGCCTGTGCAAGTTCCTGTTATAGGTGGTAGGATGTCTCTTGCACCTTCGCCATGCTTTGTACTTAGCAGTAGCAGCCTCTCTACAACGATGAGGAATGTGCTCTTATTGTAGATTAAGGATGTGTCCAGTGAAGGCTTTCACTTGGTTGTCAACATCCCCTTGGAGAAGAGCATTCCAGTCGGTGGTGGCGAGCTCAGAGCAAAGGGCTGGCCAATTACCTCTTTCCCATAGCCAGGTTGTGCGTGTGGACTCCTCACCTCATTCTGTTGGGATCTTAAGTGTCGTAAAAACAGCCTTGTGGTCAGATGATCCAACGTAGCCGAGGGGTTGACAAGTGACTTTACCTTCTGCCAGGTCCCTCACTACTGGGTCAAGGGAGGAGCCAGAGATGTGAGTAGGGAAATCAACAAAGTTTCTCATGTCAAATACTGCAAGAAGGTCATCAAAGTCCTTCTGTATAAGGTGTTGGTTGAGGTCACCAACAATTATGATATGTTGACAGTTGTGTTGTAGCAGAAGGGAGTCAATATTTTCCATTAGGAAGTTGATAGGGTCTGCATGTTGCCACTGAGGTCTGTACATTGCACATGCTAGTACAGAGGTATTAGTGTTTATGAAGAGCTTGAAGAACATTATTTCAAGATGAGTAGGGATGGCAACATCAATGTGCTGGGCATGAACACTTTTAGAGAAGCACACAACAACACCTCCTCCTTGCCCTTGCCTGTCTCTTCTCATCCATGAGGTGTAGCCAGCAATTCTTGCAAAATTTTCTGGAATCCTGTCGTCCAAAAATGTTTCAACAACAGCCATCATGTCGGGACGTCGAGTGTTCACAAAACTATTTGTGAGCTCTCCAACATTAGTAATGAAACCTCTAATGTTAGCCGACAGGATGCTGATAGACTGACTCCTCGTGATGTGGTCAGCCATAAGGATTGCTAACTCCTTTACCTCCCAGAACTTTGTAAGTTCAATCCTTCTCAGTTCTTTTTCCTCCCGAATTAGGGCTAATTGAAACTTCAGCGTCGTGTCTTCCATCACTAACCGTGGCTAACGCGACGGTCTGGAGTTTTGAAACTCTCTGACCGCGGGTTCAAACCCCGCCCGAGGTATGGTTTGTTTGCAGTAGTGTCATTACGATTTCGTGAGTCAAGTCGAATCACTAACAGTGGAGCGTAAACTCTACCCCAAGATGCTGTCACCTCTAGAATTCCTTCTGATACCAGACGAATCGTAATTATTAGAAATTTCAAGGAAAAATGAGATTGTTTATTATCTAAGCAGAAATAATTAATCATACAATAACAAACTACAAATTATTAAGGACACAGTTTGTCCTCTTTCGGGGGAAAAATACCCAAAAATTTAGTACATTTTCGTGGAACTGCTATCAAGAAATTACTCCATAAAACTTTTCATTCTCAGAAAATCTTATGATAATACTTGAAGAAAGGGTTTATTATTATTTACTGTATATATTTTTAAGGTACGGATTTCTTGTGATCCATCACACTATCCTGGGCCACCCTAGGCTCTATATGTCCTTTTATTAAAAATAATTATTGATCCTCCAAGGTTTTGAAATTAAATTATGACAATTATTTGATAATTGTCCCTTCTAATTGTGCTTCTGGGGGTACACAACTGTCAAGGGATAATTATCTTGGCCTTAAACAAAATCATTAAAACCACCCTAGGGACAAACTCCCTCGTAAACTAAAAAAAAAAATGCTTAACTAGCGGGAGAGATACATGATTACATACACCTGGAAAATCCTAGAGGGACTAGTACCAAACTTGCACACGAAAATCACTCCCTATAGACCCCTGGCAGTCTTCAAGCTGGCACTGGACCCGCACTTAAAGTCGGTACCTGACCAGCCAGGCTGTGGCTTGTACGTTGGATTGCGTGCAGCCAGCAGTAACAGCCTGGTTGATTAGGCCCTGATCCATATTGAAGCTTGGTCACAGACCGGGCCGCGGGGGCGTTGACCCCCGGAACTCTCTCCAGGTAAACTCCAGGTGGACAATTCAGTTATTACTACCAATGTTGGATCCTCAACGACGGATAAATGAAACATTTATCAAGAAAATAAAATTATTTTATCAAACACTACATATCACTAAATCGCCATCTGGTTGACTTGTTGAAAGTCTGCCAGTAAACCAAGTATGCGGCTCACTCCTGCCAGTAAACCGAGTATGCGGCTCACTCCTGCCAGTAAACCGAGTATGCGGCTCACTCCTGCCAGTAAACCAAGTATGCGGCTCACTCCTGCCAGTAAACCGAGTATGCGGCTCACTCCTGCCAGTAAACCAAGTATGCGGCTCACTCCTGCCAGTAAACCGAGTATGCGGCTCACTCCTGCCAGTAAACCAAGTATGTGGCTCACTCCTGCCAGTAAACCGAGTATGCGGCTCACTCCTGCCAGTAAACCAAGTATGCGGCTCACTCCTGCCAGTAAACCGAGTATGCGGCTCACTCCTGCCAGTAAACCAAGTATGCGGCTCACTCCTGCCAGTAAACCGAGTATGGGGCTCACTCCTGCCAGTAAACCAAGTATGTGGCTCACTCCTGCCAGTAAACTGAGTATGTGGCTCACTCCTGCCAGTAAACCGAGTATGCGGCTCACTCCTGCCAGTAAACCGAGTATGCGGCTCACTCCTGCCAGTAAACCGAGTATGCGGCTCACTCCTGCCAGTAAACCAAGTATGCGGCTCACTCCTGCCAGTAAACCGAGTATGCGGCTCACTCCTGCCAGTAAACCGAGTATGCGGCTCACTCCTGCCAGTAAACCGAGTATGCGGCTCACTCCTGCCAGTAAACCGAGTATGCGGCTCACTCCTGCCAGTGAACCAAGTATGCGGCTCACTCCTGCCAGTAAACCGAGTATGCGGCTCAATCCTGCCAGTAAACCAAGTATGCGGCTCACTCCTGCCAGAAAACCGAGTATGTGGCTCACTCCTGCCAGTAAACCGAGTATGCGGCTCACTCCTGCCAGTAAACTGAGAACGCGGCTCACTCCTGCCAGTAAACCGAGAATGCGTCTCACTCCTGCCAGTAAACCGAGTATGCAGCTCACTCCTGCCAGTAAACCAAGTATGCGGCTCACTCCTGCCAGTAAACCAAGTATGCGGCTCACTCCTGCCAGTAAACCAAGTATGCGGCTCACTCCTGCCAGTAAACCGAGTATGCGGCTCACTCCTGCCAGTAAACCGAGTATGCGGCTCACTCCTGCCAGTAAACCGAGAATGCGGCTCACTCCTGCCAGTAAACCGAGAATGCGGCTCACTCCTGCCAGTAAACCAAGTATGCGGCTCACTCCTGCCAGTAAACCGAGTATGCGGCTCACTCCTGCCAGTAAACCAAGTATGCAGCTCACTCCTGCCAGTAAACCAAGTATGCGGCTCACTCCTGCCAGTAAACCGAGTATGCGGCTCACTCCTGCCAGTAAACCAGGTATGCGGCTCACTCCTGCCAGTAAACTAAGTAAGCGGCTCACTCCTGCCAGTAAACCGAGTATGCGGCTCACTCCTGCCAGTAAACCGAGAATGCGGCTCACTCCTGCCAGTAAACCGAGTATGCGGCTCACTCCCGCCAGTAAACCGAGAATGCCGCTCACTCCTGCCAGTAAACCGAGTATGCGGCTCACTCCTGCCAGTAAACCTAGAATGCGGCTCACTCGGGGGGTATCAGCCCCCTTCAGCCCTTTCAGCCCTGAGGGGCCAAGCCCTCTCAGAAGGGGTGAGCGTCTTGTTTACTGCTAGAGTGAGTAACTGATCACAGATGCTATGCCACGTAGTCAATTGACCTCTGCTCCTTGCAGCAGTGTTGCAAAGTGTATTTTTATAAGAGACAGTACATCTCTTACTTAGCAGTACAATTAAGGAAAATCCTGCTCCCACTTTATTACCATAGTAAAGATAGTGCACATTGTTGTCTATCCTTAAGACAGCAAGAAACAAACATTCTGCTTTGCTTCATCGAGGAGGTGATAAGGATGCAAGGTATTAGGTCAGCGTTTTTTTGTGTACCAGGGCAGTGACGGCATGGAGCGCTGTGGCGTCTGGTAGACTAACTTTGACTCTACTACAAGTGACACTGACGCCAGGATAACTAGCAAAGAACACTGATCTGTGCGTTAGTGTGAACAAAGTGTCTCAAACACAATAAACATAAGAGAAGTGTGATCAGCTTCTCTTGTGATACATTGTGAACAATAAAGACAAATCTTGTGGAACATAGTGTACCAGTGTGCGTTTCCTAGACAATGGAAGACTTGGACATCCAAGGACACTTCAGCTTCTATCAAGTCACCGATACCTGTCGAAGGTGTTGAGAACACCATAGCTCACGTTACAAAGAGCAAGGTATGTTACGAATTTCTTGTAGATCGGGGGATTGCGCAATTCTTGAGTCACAAGGAGTTTGTAATCAACCTATAATCGGCAGTAAGGTGTGGACTTTTGAGTCCAAACAAGTAGGTATTTCGTCAGCCATCATCGAATGAAATATGCTGACATAACACCCCCCAGGGGTAATTTATACTTACAAATTGTATCTCTTGACAGTCCAATGTTGTGATGGTTTCGACAGCTTCTAGACCTCGTCTGCAGGGGCGGCTGGGTAGACGATTTGCTGTCATTTATCAGCTAATTGTTCATTATATATAGTTATAATTTAAACACAGCAGGTAAGGCCAAAATCTTCAACAAAATTTGGTCCTTCGAACCGGATAAAGACCACACTGTGGTCCAGATATGTTGTACTACAGTGTACAAATAACCTATGAGCCAAGGTCCTTCGAAAAAAGCTGTTAAACTAGTGTTTTACAATATAAATCAGTATAAATGAGTCCCTCCAGACTCAATCACAGAGAATGGGCAGCCAAAAGAAAACGGGCGCTCACCCAGCGTTCACCCAATGAAAACGGGAGCTGGGTGACTCACCCAACAAGAAGACGGGGGATGGTATCCTGCACCCTCCATCAACTGCTCCAATCTCGAAATCGCTGATTAAGACAACAACCCAAGTGATGTTGTTTCTCTGAGTGTATATATATACACAGTGTTTATAATGTTTATAGACAGAAATTAAGAGATAAGATTGTGGTAAAGTTTGTTTCTTATAGATCTACCTGTTATATTAAAGGAACTTATATATAAAGTGTAAGCTTTCAAATATACATTAACAGTGAAATTTATATATGTGTAAGTAATATTCAAGGGTAATTTACAGTTATACAGTGACATTTATAGTGTATAGTGAATGAAGTGTATAATATCGTTATTTACGATTAATCATCCTGGTCAGGCTGACACAGCAAACTCAAGCCATAAACACCAGCCACATGTACGGTGTACCCTTCATGGTCATTGACCCTGAGGTTAAGCTTAGTGGGTCAGTAGTGTCTGGCTTGATTATTGCTGACTTAAGCATAACAAAAACTCAGCTGTCTATAGCAGTACAGTGTTTTTTAAACACTAAGTGTGGTGCTAGAATTTTCAGTATACCATTAAAATGGCTTGTTTGAAAACTCAGTTTCAGTCTTTACAGACTAAGATTACACAATTAGAAAATCTAATTTCAGTCTGTATAGGATTAACTCAAGATACAAACATAGATTTTGATGATCTTGAGGTCAAGTTTGAATTATTTACACAACGTATGGAAATAATTAATTCAGACTATACACATTATGAAAATAAATTTCTTGAATCAGATCCATCTGAGGATGAAATTAAAAATGTTTTGGATACTTTTAGTGATCAACAATTAAGGTGGACAGGAGTACAGGCTATCTGCCGTAAAACTCTGTCACAGAGACCTACTATAACTAGTGGTCAAACACCTGTTACACCTGTAACAACAAGTGTCCCATTACCAAGCTTACCTACATTGTCATTACCTATTTTCCAAGGTCATAATTATGAAGAATTCATTAGTGGTTTTCAATCCATAGTAAATTCACGAACTGACATAGATGAGATTGCTAAGTTCAATTATCTTAAATGTCTTGTGAAGGGAGAACCCTATGAACTGATTAAGTCATTTCCGGTGGTTAAAGGTAATTATCAAATAGCCTTACGTGTCTTAGCAGACAATTACTTCGATGCTGACAAGGCTAGAGTTAGACATGCAGTCTTAATATCAAGCTTGAAGCCACCCAAACATTGTTTTTCAGACTTACAGGCATTTAGAATCTAGACAATAGTCTCAGATCTCTAGGTGCTAAATATGACCTAAGGCAATGTGATTGGCTTATCAGTGGTATTGTACAAGATAAGTTTTCACCACAAACTATTGAACGATTAAATATTATGTTCAATAAAAGCTATTTCACTTGTGAAGAAATTAGCAATGGTTTACAAACAATAGTTTCATGCATGCAAGCAACGAGACAAGATGAAAAATCCACAAATCCAGTGGATAATAAACCTTCAACTCAGTATAAAAAGAGTATACCTACTCCCACTAAACCACATAATGGGAAATCCCATATAGGCATTTATCAAGCTGTGAATACAATAGACAGTAAACAGACTGTCATACATAAACATACTCCAAAATGTGTACTTTGTGACGGAACACATTGGGCACAGTATTGTAGTCAATACACATCAATGGAGGCACGTAAACAACGTGTTCACCAGCTGAAAAGATGCATCAAGTGTTTAGGTGAACACAAGGGAGGAAAATGTTCACTGAAGAAGTGTTTTAAATGCAAGGGTATGCATCATACAGCATTATGCCCAAATACTTTTGCTGAACAGCAGCAGACTTCCACAGAATCAGGAAGTCAACAAGCAACAACATTAAATGTGAGAGATAAGTTTAAAGCAACTGCTCTCCCGATAGATCGAGTTCAGTTATCTAATAAATTACACAAAACCAATGTGCTAACACTATTTGATCAAGGCTCACAAAGGTCCTTCATAAGAAGAACAGTGTTGCAGAAACTGAATAAGCAACCCTATGCCAAAATACAGTTAGATATAGCTGGTTTTTTCCACAATTCTGGTAAACAGACATATGACCTAGCCAGAATCACTGTTGGTCTAGGAAACAGGAAAAAAGACAGTAGAAGCTGTGGTAGTAGATGATTTGCCTAAGTCTGTGCAGATCCAGGGATCTTCTTCTTCTGATGACCAGAGCTTTAGTAAGATGGGTAAGGAAGAAGGATGGGTAAGGATGGAAATATTGGAAAAGGGTGGGAGGGGGGAGAGAGGTAGGATATAAAAGGTAAGTGGCCCAACCACTTTGGTGCAAATTAAAAAGTGTATGTGAATTAATAAGATATTCTTTAAGAGGTATAATACTAACCCATCAGAGTCACATAGATATAATAGGTATATAACTACATGACTCTGAATTGGTAGTAGTTATACAAGGTGCAATTGCTTTTTTTTTTTTTTTTTTTTTTTTTTTTTTTTTTTTTTCGCGATTGCACAACGGATATTTATACAACAAGAAAGGCAATAATTTTCTAGCCGGATTTAAGCTTGTGACAATAGCTTCTTAATGGTGGTGTCCAACAATAGTCAATAGCATAATTTTACATTAGAAAGTTATTTAAGATGTCTCCCTAATTGGGGGCGATGATTTTCTCAGTATACATAGAAGGGTTCTGGTGGTATCCAATCTTCTTCGTCAGGTAAGTTACTCAAAATCATGGGTCGAGGGTAATCATCTTTATGAATAAAACGACGAACCCTCTGTGGGAGAGTCATTCTTTGAGTCCTGTGAGGCGGAGTATTGATGGTGTAATCGGTGGTATTTATCACTTGTATAGGATGTTCTCTATCTGGCATGTATAGTTCTTGCATTGTATAAAGTTGTTTCTTTTTTAGAGTGTCAATGCGTACATTTATGGCAGTAATGTCTTGTTGTGTGTGTAAATCTGCCATTTTAACTCTGTCTCTCCTCCTGGTATCTGTAATAAAGCGAAGAGCTCTATTCTGGACCCTTTGTAACCGTAGCATGTTGGTCTTTGTTGTTAATGACATTGGGACACAAGGGTATTCAAGTATAGGTCTTATTATCATTTTATACAGATGTTTTTTGACATGTTGAGGGCTTGATTGAATCGAAAGAGTCTGCTAAGACCGGCTTTGGCTGTGTTGATCTTTTTAGTTACATGAGATGTTGAGTGGAGCAGCCTGTCTATTTCATATCCCAAGATCTTGTTAGGGTTTCTAATGGCTACAGGTGTACCTCTGATGGAGATACCCCCTTTATCTTCGATGGTTGATGCAAAACATCCTATCGTGCTAACAAGGACCTTGTCAGGATTAGTCATAATTCTCCATTTCTTCTCCCAATTAGATGTTCGACGAAGTTCAATATTCATTTTTTCTATGACTCTCTCATACTTGTATTTTCCTGTTACTGGAGTTGATGAGACGACATGAATAACATCATCTGCAAACTGTGTCACAATTGTGTCATTAAACTCTGGTTGAGGAAAGTCATTCACATAAATGTTAAACAGAAGTGGACTGAGACAAGAACCTTGTGGGACACCAGCCGTCGGTATAAAAGGTTCTGTCGACTTGCCATGAAAGGTGGGAATGATTTTTCTTTGAGTTAAGAAATTATAAATTACTCTGAGAAAAGTCCAGTTATGGTCTGGTAGGTCAATGAGTTTGTATATAAGGCCATCATGCCATAAGCTATCAAAAGCTTTATGAACATCTCTGGTGGCAATTAAGGCAAGATTGCCCTGCTGTTTTAGACTTGCTACAGTGTCAAAAATAACATTTATTGCATGATTGGTACCTCTATGTGTTCTAAAGCCAAATTGTTTTTCAGTAAACAAGTGATTAAATTCCATATAGTAATTCAATCTGTTGGAAATGACTTTCTCAAGAACTTTTCCAGTGACTTCAAGTAAAGATATAGGTCTATAGTTCCCAGGTTGGTGGATGTCTTTATTGGGCTTAGCAAGAAAGATCATTCAAGCAGTCTTAAAAACAACTGGAAAATGTCCTGAGGCCAAGATGGCATTAAAGATATTTACCAAGGACTGTTTGCAATTTCTAGGTAGGTACTTTATTTGTTTCATTGTTATTCCAGAGAGGCCAGGGGCTCTATTTCTCATTCTTCCAATAACCTGACTTATCTCTAGTAATGTAATAGGTCTAGTAAGCGGGTGGGTATCTTCAAGAGTTGAAGTATCGATGGTAGGTAGTGGTTGTAGATCATCCAAGTTCTCATCTCTCCATTCATTTACTAACTGATAATGATTATTATTAAATTGACGACTGTTATTGTGAGAGAGAATTTTCTCCCATACATCACCCATCAAATTAGCCTGGTCCTGTGGATCGTCAAGTTTAATTTCAACATCTTCATCATCCTCATCAGTGAAGGTATGAACTAGGTAGTTAGGAGCCTTGTACTTTGCCCCTAAAAGTTGTCGGATCTTACTCCAAAATTTTGCTGGTTCACGTTTATATTGATTAGCTTGAAGAACTAGAAATTTCCATATGTCTCGTTTGTGTTGACTAATCATGTTAATTAATTCGTGCCTTAATCGGTGCAGTGTAGCTGCTGGTGGTTGTCGCGTTTGAAGTTGCCTTCGACATTCTGCTTGATAATTTCTTAAAGTGTCTCTAATTTCTCTAGTAGGTTTATATTGTTGGTATATCTTTGTGGAAGCTAATTGGCAAGTTGCATTGGTAGCTTCAATTATTCGATTGTGCAGGGACCTGATTGCATCATCAATTGCACTGGAAGGTAGATTTTCCAAAGACACAATTTCATCTTCACCCAGATATGCCCTGAAGGGGTCAAATCCTAGGGTGTTAAGATTGGGTTTAGGAGTTACAGGTATTCTAAATGGAGAAGTTTGTAGTTGTATTATAACAGGGATATGGTCAGATCCTACATTTCCACCAGGAGATATACGACAGTGAAAGATGTCACAGTCTCTGTTTGTCAGTACTATATCTGGTGTTCCTGGATGAGGTCCAATGTACGATTTGAAGAATGGGCCTTGAAATGACAAGTTTCTAGCTGTCATGATATTAAAGAGTTGTTTTCCTTTTAAGTCACCCAGTGGAATACCAGCTCCACAGTTGAAGAGGGCAGGGTGATGAGCATTAAAATCTCCAGCTAGAATTGTTGGAATATTTCTGCTTAATATCCTATGTAGAGGAATTGACTCTATATATGGCTGTCTCGGGGGAAAATATCCAGTTCCTATCACTAGTTGTCCATGCGACGTTGTTAGTTCTATTGCAAGAATGTTATCTTCATCCACATGAATATTTTTAAATGTATATCCTAATTTAACCAAGATGGCTACACCACTATAGGGTCCTCTCGATTTCTCCACAGTACAGTATCCACGTAATTTAATATGTTGATCAACTCTTGCAGCTGTCTCGTTCAAAAGTATAACATCGGGATTGTAGTTATGTAGTTCAACCTCAAGAAGGTAACGGTTATTAAAGAAATATTGAACATTAAGTTGGAAAATTGTAATCCCCATTATTGCTTATTCTTCGCTCGTACACTGCGTTCTGAACGCCTGCAAGTAATGTTATGTGTTGTATCTACACTATCCCTGCTGGACTCGTCAAGGGGAAGAGGGAACTTTTGCGTGGATGCTTCTGTATTAAAAATGCCATCATCTTCACTAGAGGCAGTAATATTAACAGACTCATTAGAATCATTAGAGTCGTTAGAGTCATCATCATAAAACTGAGGTATGCTATTCTCAGTTTCAGGAAGCAGAGGCTCGTGAGAGTTAATGGGAGACTGTGTAGGCTCCAAGGGAATATTAGATCGGCAAGGTGAGTTACCTTGGGAAAGTTCCTGTTCAACAGGATCAGCTACAATAGCGGGAGAGTAGGCACCACTTTCTGGGGCATTGTTATGTTCAGGTGTTGACTTATCGGGTTGAGAGGAGTTGTCAACCTGGGTTTGCGAGGAGGGCGATCCCTGGACCAGGGATGACTTAGGCTTATTTTTAGATGTAGAGTATGGTACATACTTCTTGTTATGAGAAGGCTGGGTCATAATGGCCTTCACATTTTCAGGGATAATGATGGGAGTGATCCCATTAGCCATTAACAGATCATTCAAAACACGAGAGCAGAGTTGAATATCACCACCAGCTGTGTCTTTGGCCACCAAGTACATTAGTTGTGCTCTCGTTATATCCCCGTCTGTGGATACCTGAGACACATGAGATGCGACTGAACCTTGTTGTTGTGTCTGTTGTAAGTGAGGGTTAGATTGGGGCGCTCCAAGAGGGGCAGAATTCCAAACATTGGAACCATTGGTAGAGACCTGAGGAGTCCCACTTGATCCAGGCAGAGCTGGGAAGGAAGTTTGGGACATGGTTGGCGGTGCCTGGGGAGTGGTCTTCTTAGAAGTGGATAGCTTCTTGGCGTCAAGAATTTTCTGCATTTCCTTTTTTCTTTCAGGACAAATAGCAGAAACAGCTGATGATTTCCATTACAGAGGACACATTTAGGTGTATTTTTATTGGTACAATCACGATACGAATGTTGGCCAGAGCAAATGCTACAAATTTGCCCTTGTGTACTGCATTTGTTGTTGTTATGACCAAAGGCATAACACTTAATCCAGGGATTAAAATAAACAGTTGCAGCACTAAAAGCAGGTTGTTTATTCGCCCATGACATCACACAGCACGCTTCATTGAGAGTCAGTCGAAGAGCGTTGAAGAGCCTGGCTACGCCCAGCACTGCTGGTTGCAGTATCTTCGAAACCGTTTCACTACGTTGCAGATCAGCACGTGCAGTCAAGACGTAGCACGACCAGCCCGATGATTTCCGGAGCCCTTCACTGACCGGGAAGTGGACGTGCTATGAAATTTCACGTAAATTATGTGCTTGAAGCAATGCTGATAGTTTCTCCAAAAAGCTTCCTTACTATAGATTGCGCTAGCCAGAGTTGAGATATATCGACGGAGGCCTGAAAATCATGAGCCCAAATGGTGAAAATTATTTTTCAAACAAATATTATTTGTGCAACATCTTCCATTTCATTAGAAGTTACTTCTAAATAAATATTTGAAGAAATTCGAAGTCTTCCTTCACCAAAGAAAGCTATGTGAGTCACTCAGAATTAAAAGAGGATGATTTGAAATTTAGCACAGAGAACAGAAAGAGTCATTGATGGATCTAAATACTCATCTTTGGGGATTTATCTTGTGTTTCTAGAAATTTATATTCTGTAGAGAAAACATCTTTCTGTATTAGTTTCACCCAGTATTTAATGGGTTCAAGACATTCATAATCAGGTTTTATTCCTTTAATGAATTTAAAGACAAGAGCTGTAACTCTTAAGAGTTTACCCAAAGATGAGTATTTAAATCCATCAATTACTATTTCTGTTGTGTCTGCAGTATTTACACAACTTATTTCTGTTGTGTTCAAGCAGACTGTTTCTTCTGGCATAATGTGAGCTTTTTGCTGAGGCTAGTTATTTTCATTAGAGAGCCAGTTCGGTCCGTGGAGCCATAATTTATATCCACAAATTTCTTGAGTGGGACACCACGTGACAACATGTCAGCTGGATTCTCTTGGGTAGAGACGTGGAGAAAGTGATAATCTCTCTGCATCTCTTTCATTTCTGCTACTCTGTTCTGTACATAGACCAACTTACTCTTATTATTTCTTAACCACTGGAGAACTGCCTCATTATCACTCCAGATCACGGTTTTCTCAATAGTGAGATGATCAAGTACTTTGTTGAGATAGACAGCTAATTTTGTACCTACATAGAGTGCTTTCAGTTCCAATTGTGGTACTGTTCTGACCTTCAAGGGTGCGACCCTGGCCTTTGAAGTAATTAGTGTACTTCCTTCAACATTACTCATGTAAGCTACAGTGCCATAACCTCTGGTTGACACATCACAGAACACATGTAATGTGTACTTGTTTCCCTCTTGACCTACTTGTCTGGGAAATGTAATTTGATGAAGTTGTTTAAACTCCTTGGATATTTCATCCCATGCTTGACTCATTTCTAGAGGCAAGTTCTCATCCCATCCAATTTTGAGCTTCCATGCATCTTGCATAAGCATTTTACCCTTTATGGTAATTGGTAAGACGAGTCCTAGAGGATCAAAACATTGTGATACCTCTGACAGTAAACTACGTTTAGTGAGTGTACTGCATGATTTATTGTTTATCTTTTTGAGACTCAAAGTATCTTCCTGTGTGTTCCAATTAAGTCCCAGCATATTGTTGCAATCAGGAATTTCAGTTTCAGGGAAATCTTCTTTGATAAGTTCCCTTAATTGCTTTGAATTTGTATTCCACATCCTTAGAGGCATATTTGCTTCTTTCATCTCCTTGTTAGCTTCTCTGTATAAGGATTTCAAATCATCCTCTTTATTCACAGTACCTTGAGGATTGTCCACATAGAAACTTTTCTTTAAGATTTCTTTGAAGGGACTTTCAGATTTCTTCAAATGTGTATTTAGAGTAGCTTCTAGTAAGAATGGAGAGGATGTTGCACCAAACAATACTGATTTGAAACGATAAGTTTTCACAGGACTTTGAGGACCATGTGGATTTTCAGGCCACAAGAATCGAGTATAATCTATATCTATTTCTTGTAGTCCTACTCTTAAGAAAGCTTTGGAAATATCAGCCGTGTAGGCACATGGGTTTGTGCGAAATTTCATAAGCACGACTCCAAGCTTCTCAGTTAGTGAGGGTCCGGTCATCAGACAGTCATTAAGATTTGCTACATCTTTATTTGCACGTGCGCTGCAATTATATACAACACGTAGTGGAGTGGTTTCAGAATCTTTTCTGACTCCATGGTGCGGGAGATAATGAGCGTTTGTCTTCAACTTATCTTCGACTATTTCCTCAATAAATTTATTGTCCAAATGTTCTTGTATGATATCATCATAGACAGTCAGTAGCTCTGGATTCTTCCTGAGCTCATGTATTTGTGCTTTCATCTGTCCGAAAGCCATGCGATAATTGCTAGGCAGATGTGGTGGATTTAATTTCCATGGTAACCTAACCCAATACTGTCCATCTTTATATTTGACAGTGTCCAAATATTGGTTATAAGTCTGAGACTCTTGTGGGCTTGGTTTATTTACATCAATACCTATCGCATCTAAATCCCACAACTTATCAACTGGTTCATTCATTTCTTCCAGTAATGATAATTTTTGCTGTGGTACATGATCAGCGGTTATTCTCGTAACTAGTACATTTTCCACTGAATCAATATCAGCTTCTTTCCCACTTTGAGAGGGAATGGGACCACATATCATGTGGCCTCCTGCTGTTTTCAGCAAGCGAACATCATGTTTACTTACTATATTTTGCACAAAACAGTGATAATAATCACTTCCAATGATTAAATCAATTGGACTAATTGTGTCCGTCTGTATGTCAGGACAGGCTAACTTGACCTTAGCTGCTTTCAGTGCTGCAACTGTTTCTTTTAATCCCTGGATCTGCACAGACTTAGGCAAATCATCTACTACCACAGTTTCTACTGTCTTTTTCCTGTTTCCTAGACCAACAGTGATTCTGGATAGGTCATATGTCTGTTTACCAGAATTGTGGAAAAAACTAGCTATATCTAACTGTATTTTGGCATAGGGTTGCTTATTCAGTTTCTGCAACACTGTTCTTCTTATGAAGGACCCTTGTGAGCCTTGATCAAATAGTGTTAGCACATTGGTTTTATGTAATTTATTAGATAACTCAACTCGAGCTATCGGGAGAGCAGTTGCTTTAAACTTATCTCTCACATTTAATGCTGTTGCTTGTTGACTTCCTGATTCTGTGGAAGTCTGCTGCTGTTCAGCAAAAGTATTTGGGCATAATGCTGTATGATGCATACCCTTGCATTCAAAACACTTCTTCAGTGAGCATTTTCCTCCCTTGTGTTCACCTAAACACTTGATGCATCTTTTCAGCTGGTGAACACGTTGTTTACGTGCCTCCATTGATGTGTATTGACTACAATACTGTGCCCAATGTGTTCCGTCACAAAGTACACATTTTGGAGTACGTTTATGTATGACAGTCTGTTTACTGTCTATTGTATTCACAGCTTGATAAATGCCTATATGGGATTTCCCATTATGTGCTTTAGTGGGAGTAGGTATACTCTTTTTATACTGAGTTGAAGGTTTATTATCCACGGGATTTGTGGATTTTTCATCTTGTCTCGTTGCTTGCATGCATGAAACTATTGTTTGTAAACCATTGCTAATTTCTTCACAAGTGAAATAGCTTTTATTGAACATAATATTTAATCGTTCAATAGTTTGTGGTGACAACTTATCTTGTACAATACCACTGATAAACCAATCACATTGCCTTAGGTCATATTTAGCACCTAGAGATCTGAGACTATTGTCTAATGTGATTCTAAATGCCTGTAAGTCTGAAAAACAATGTTTGGGTGGCTTCAAGCTTGATATTAAGACTGCATGTCTAGCTCTAGCCTTGTCAGCATAGAAGTAATTGTCTGCTAAGACACGTAAGGCTATTTGATAATTACCTTTAACCACCGGAAATGACTTAATCAGTTCATAGGGTTCTCCCTTCACAAGACATTTAAGATAATTGAACTTAGCAATCTCATCTACGTCAGTTCGTGAATTTACTATGGATTGAAAACCACTAATGAATTCTTCATAATTATGACCTTGGAAAATAGGTAATGACAATGTAGGTAAGCTTGGTAATGGGACACTTGTTGTTACAGGTGTAACAGGTGTTTGACCACTAGTTATAGTAGGTCTCTGTGACAGAGTTTTACGGCAGATAGCCTGTACTCCTGTCCACCTTAATTGTTGATCACTAAAAGTATCCAAAACATTTTTAATTTCATCCTCAGATGGATCTGATTCAAGAAATTTATTTTCATAATGTGTATAGTCTGAATTAATTATTTCCATACGTTGTGTAAATAATTCAAACTTGACCTCAAGATCATCAAAATCTATGTTTGCATCTTGAGTTAATCCTATACAGACTGAAATTAGATTTTCTAATTGTGTAATCTTAGTCTGTAAAGACTGAAACTGAGTTTTCAAACAAGCCATTTTAATGGTATACTGAAAATTCTAGCACCACACTTAGTGTTTTAAAAACACTGTACTGCTATAGACAGCTGAGTTTTTGTTATGCTTAAGTCAGCAATAATCGAGTCAGACACTACTGACCCACTAAGCTTAACCTCAGGGTCAATGACCATGAAGGGTACACCGTACATGTGGCTGGTGTTTATGGCTTGAGTTTGCTGTGTCAGCCTGACCACGATGATTAATCGTAAATAACGATATTATACACTTCATTCACTATACACTATAAATGTCACTGTATAACTGTAAATTACCCGTGAATATTATTTACACATATATAAATTTCACTGTTAATATATATTTGATAGCTTACACTTTATATATAAGTTCCTTTAATATAACAGGTAGATCTATAAGAAACAAACTTTAACACAATCTTGTCTCTTAATTTCTGTCTATAAACATTATAAACACTGTGTATATATATACACTCAGAGAAACAACATCACTTGGGTTGTTGTCTTAATCAGCGATTTCGAGATTGGAGCAGTTGATGGAGGGTGCAGGATACCATCCCCCGTCTTCTTGTTGGGTGAGTCACCCAGCTCCCGTTTTCGTTGGGTGAACGCTGGGTGAGCGCCCGTTTTCTTTTGGCTGCCCATTCTCTGTGATTGAGTCTGGAGGGACTCATTTATACTGATTTATATTGTAAAACACTAGTTTAACAGCTTTTTTCGAAGCACCTTGGCTCATAGGTTATTTGTACACTGTAGTACAACATATCTGGACCACAGTGTGGTCTTTATCCGGTTCGAGCACGGCCAAAATCTGTAAGACGCTCGCTCCTTCTGAGAGGGCTTGGCCCCTCAGGGCTGAAAGGGCTGAAGGGGGCTGATACCCCCCTCCTGGAGAAAATTTCTCCGCACTGGGGGGTGGCGGAGGTTCGCTGCAGGTGAACTATTCATCACTTAACATTAATTTGATGTTCTCACTCGCCACCACTGCTGCTTGTCTTTTCTGAACAGCTTTAGTCTGTGCGGTTTCTGGAGAATCACTAATTTTGTTTTCAACACTGTGTAATTCTAACGGCACTAGTTTATTTATTGTCTGCTTATTCACTACACCTTTGCTTAAAACATCAACTGTCCTGATGATTCCATTTGCATCAGGATATATGGTCACAATTTTTCCAAGTGGCCATTGGGACCTCGGACAATCATTGTCAATAATCACTATGTCACCAGGTCTTAAGGACTTATGATTTTCAGGAACACCAGCTCCATAGAAGTGTTCTCTCAATGAGGTGAGATAGTCTTCTCGCCAAAAATTTTCCCAACGTTCAATCACTTTATTAAGGTGTTTGAATTTACGTCTGAGTTGCTCAGGTTCGAAATAAGTAGGATCCTCTATGATTTCTTTATCATTCATGGGAGAAACAGGTTCGAGCCTTCTGCCATGGAGTAAATGAGATGGACTTAACACTTCTAAATTGTCCAGATCATCGGTAACATAAGTTAGAGGTCTGTTGTTGACTCTATTTTCTATTTCAATCACAGCTGTACGGAATTCTTCTAAGTCGATTCTTTGACGATGAAGAGTCTTCCTTAAACAACGTTTTACAATGCCGATCATTCTTTCATAAAATCCGCCGTGCCATGGAGATTTAGGAGGAATGTATCTCCAGCGACAACTGCGTTGATTCAGCATCTGTTGTACTTCTGGTTGATCAAAGATCTTGCTTTTATAAGCAGCACCAGCAACAAAGTTAGTTGTATTATCTGAAATCATCAGTCTGGGACATGCCCTTCTGGCTGCAAACCTTTTGAATAATTTGATAAAAGTTTCAGCAGACATGTCAGTGGCTACTTCTAGATGTACTGCTCTAGTTGTAGCACAAGTGAACAAACAGATGTACACCTTGATGGGAACTTTGTCAACTGTTCTGGTTAAAATTATTGGTCCAGTGTAATCTACACCTGTCACCTGAAATGGAGTGATATGACAAACTCTTTCAGAGGGATATGGAGGTGGACCTGGACATACTCGCATATCGTAGTGACGACAAGTAATACAGTCCTTTATTTTTTTTTCACACTTTGTCGACCTTGAGGTATCCAGTAGGATTGTCGTATATGACAAAGTGTGTCAGCTACCCCACCATGTAACACGTTACTGTGGGCGTTTTGCACAATCAGTTTTGTTATCCAATGATTCTTGGGGATCAATATTGGATGTATGGCTTCTTTAGGTAGTGAAGAATTATGAATTCTTCCTCGACATCTTATAATCTTTTCTGAGTCGAGATAAAGTCCTAAAGAATTAATCTTGCGGCTCACTCCTGCCAGTAAACCTAGAATGCGGCTCACTCCTGCCAGTAAACCTAGAATGCGGCTCACTCCTGCCAGTAAACCGAGAATGCGGCTCACTCCTGCCAGTAAACCAAGTATGCGGCTCACTTCTGCCAGTAAACCGAGAATGCGTCTCACTCCTGCCAGTAAACTGATAATGCGGCTCACGCCTGCCAGTAAACCGAGTGTGCGGCTCACTCCTGCCAGTAAACCGAGTATGCGGCTCACTCCTGCCAGTAAACCGAGTATGCGGCTCACTCCTGCCAGTAAACCGAGTATGCGGTTCACTACTGCCAGTAAACCGAGAATGCGGCTCACTCCTGCCAGTAAACCGAGTATGCGGTTCACTACTGCCAGTAAACCGAGAATGTGGCTCACTACTGCCAGTAAACCGAGAATGCGGCTCACTGCTGCCAGTAAATCGAGAATGCGGCTCACTCCTGCCAGTAAACCGAATATGCGGCTCACTCCTGCCTTCACACTCCCCTCGTCAGCAGCAGGCCAGGAGCCTGTTAGGGTCTTCCTTAATAAACATCATGCATTAACTACGACCTGGACATCGCCACAAAATACCACACATAAGGATTTTTATCTGCTACATGTTAGCCATCTTCCCACGCTCTTTCTCCTCTTGAAAAGTGCCCACAAAACGCCAATTTAATTTACAATTTCTTGAGCCCTTTTTCCACATTATAAGCAACTTATTATATATTACAATACTATAAATAAATTTAGAGCAATATGGCAGTAGCCTGCATAGCATTAGGTTTGCCAGAAATAGAAGAACACACTGAGTGTCCGGGGTTCGATCCCTAGTATGAATGGAAAAACAATGGGCAGGTTTCCTAACGCCTGCTACTCCTGTTCACCTAGCAGTAAGTAGATACCTGATGTTAGGCGACTGGTGTGGGTCGCATCCTGTGAAGCTTTACCATTAACCGAGGTAGGATAGCAGTTCTTGGACCCGAAAAATTGATTTGTGTAAAAAAAAATATTTAGCGGATTTCCTTCTTTAGGAAATAATGCCAGTGTCATATAATTGCCTATTTCTGTTTTTATGTTTATAATAACATGGGTTACCAGTGCACTAATTTTGGATAATATTGTTTTCTGATTTGAAAACGAATCCTGAAGCAAATGTTTAAGGTGTTTTGTTGAGAATTTTGACAACAATATCCTCACAACATTGATCAAAATTAAAGTCGACAAGTTCTTCAACCCTTCAGATCTTGACTTTCTTCATCAAACTTGATGTTGCTTCATGAGATGCTGAATCCTCTCATCTACTTCTTTCAGTTCATGACTCAGTTCGTGACTCATCTGTTACATTGGCATAGAAATCATTGTTGAATCGGGATCTGGAAATACTGAGTATCGTGTTGTAGTTAGTGTTGTAACTCTCCAGCCTAATTATTACTGACAATCTGCGAGTTGCTTGTGTCTTTTCCGGTGTCAGAATCTTGGATAACTCTAAACTTTACTGATTAAATGTTTCAAATATTGTACTTGAAAATATTTCTGAGACAAGACAATTTCTATCATTTAAACGTGCTGTTATTTCCCAAAATATTTTCAGCAGAAACGAGAACTCATTAATTTGATTCTATTTACGCCAGTCAAATTACAGTAAGTATGTATTATATAAGCAATATATTGCAATGTGTTTTATGTTCACATTACCAAGCTAACAGTACATGCCATAGACACATTCTGAAAGAGCTTGTGTTTTCAAGTTGATTTTGTTTACTGCAGGATAGAGGAGAATGACTGAAGTGGCTAGCAATGATGTCTTATTATTTTCTTCTCCAGAAAACAATCATGGATAACTAGTCGAAGTGTAAGTAGAAAAATGCTAAGTTGTTGTATCTTGTCCTTCAATTCCTTTGACAACAATGTCATCATCATCTCGTGCTGTCAAATGTATTTTGCAAACTGGTATATTGAATTCATGCATTGATTCTTGAATAATCATAAGGATGTATGCTGCTTTGTAGATTCCAGGAAATGGCATCGCACCATGGACAGCAGTTTTCTAAATAAAGAATTTTCTCAGTCACATGTGACGGTGTGTACTCTGCTTGTATAAACTTATATATTTGGCTCCGCCTCTCAGCTTGCCATTTTCCAGATGTCCTTCCCCCCTTTCCCCCACCCACCTTCCCCCACCCCCTTTCCCCCACCTCTTCCCCCACCCCTTCCCCCAACCCCCTTCAAACACCCCCCTTCCTCCACCCCTTCCCCCCAATCCCCTTCCCCCACCCCATTCCCCCACCCCATTCCCCCTCCCCCTTCTCCCACCCCCTTCCCCCCAAGCCTCGTGGGCCCTACGTATCTCCTCTTAAAACTATGTATGGGGCCTGCTTACATATCTTCGTCAAGATTATTCCACGTCCTAACCACTTTGAAACAGACGTACTTCTTGATATCCTTATGACTAATCTGTTGCTTTATCTTCCAGATATGCTCCTATGTACCTCTTTCATCTCTCTGTCTGTACCTACCCTATGAGTTCTGCCGAGTATTTGCATGCTGCTGTCATGTCTCCAGCCCCTTAATTCAGGGACCAGTATCGCTACATACCTTTGAAATTTCTTGAGTTTCTTAACATACTTCGTCATGGTTATATGCTGGTGCTTTAAAGCAAGATGGGCCTAATATATGTTGTAAAGTTTCCTAGAGTTTAATCTCTCGTTTGCCACACAAGTACTGGATGCAAATGTTATTCGGCTGATTTGTGCCTCCAACGATATGCTTGACTCTATGCTCACTCCTAGGTCTCTCTGAGTGAGGTCACCAGTCTCTGTATCGCGACTCAGTACTCAGTGTCCTCTTCAAGAGGGGTTCCTTGCTCTAGGGAAATGGATATTTTTGTCTACTTCATATCAAATCTAATTGTCTCCCATTTCTCCCTTCACCACCCCATCTTTCTCATCCCAATTCCTTTCCCCACGCATCCCCTCCCCTCTCCTCCCTTCCCTTCCTACATTCAGCCTTGTGGGATTTTCCGTTGAAAACTATGACTCCTAGGTAGAGGAAGGAGAATCGCTGTTCATCCCATTTAGCTGAGGTCCTCAGTGATGGTGTTGTGGAATCTGAATTATCTAGGATGTGATGATCTGCCCTCCGGAATTTCATAGGGCGGTTTTGGGTGTTCAGAAGGTGACGAGTACATCTCCGGAGGCTGCCTATCGGTTCCAGGAGATGTCGGCTAAGAGGAATATGCTTCTCGGCGAGGTAGCTCAGTGGATGTGAGGTAATTATTCTGGATTGCTGGTTTACTAGCATAAAGTCTATGGTAGCGAGCGGGTTCCATGCAGAATCTGCACTACCAGCAGTGCAGAGGACTATATACGGTCTCTCAATGTTTCTCATTGGAGCTATTTCCCCACACTGCCCCCTTCCTTTTGTTTTAGAAGAAAATAACAAATCAGAAAGGAAATAACAAAAAGAAACCTTGTCATGGACTCATTCGCCAACTCCCTCCTCCAAGGCCCCTTTCATCCTCGGGGCATCCTCACATGACTTCAGAACGTTATAACACCTTCTATGGGCCTTCTTCGGGTAAGATCTCGTTGCCCGACTCTGATATCGAGGTTCCAACTGATCTTTCGATACGTCTGACCTGTGCTCGACATTGACAGTGTTTCCAACAGACAAACTCCAGACCTCAGTCCAAGCGACCTTGACCTGTATCACATATAACTAACAGAACAAACCATACCATGGATGAGGTTTGAACTCGCGGTCAGAGAGTCTCAAAATTCCAGACCGCCGCGTTAGCCACTGGACCAGCTAGGTTCAATAGTGGCTATCGCGACGGTCTGGAGTTTTGAGACTCTCTGACCGCGGGTTCAAACCCCACCCGCGGTATGGTTTGTTTGCAATCGTGTCATTACGATTTCGTGAGTCATAAGCAACTCAGTTACTGCTATCCCTCATTCATTTTCTCAGAAACAATCTGCTCGAAATATCTCCCCTAAATAACAAAAAGGCACAATACCATGACTGGAACGATACACAAATAACCCGCACATAAAAGAGAGAAGCTTACGACGACGTTTCGGTCCGACTTGGACCATTGACAAAGTCACACTAACAGAGGTGGAGCAGGACGGCTATATATAGGCAGGAAGAGGTGGTAGTAGTAGTACAAGAATTGTATATAATACCGACAGGATGAAATTAAGACACATGCACAACACCCGGGCATCCCCATCGTAGACGTTTCGCCATCCAGCCAGCCACTGGATGGCGAAACGTCCACAACAAAGACAGCCAGACGCCGCACATGTGTCTTAATTTTAACAGTAGTTGTAGTAGAAGAAGAAGAGGTAGTAGTAGTGGTAGCGGAAGAAGTGTGAAATAAGGAAGACGAGCCAGTCAAATACAAAGGAAGGGGAGCACTGCAAGAGAGCTAGAAACCCACAGAGGGAGAGCAAGCGCACAGAGGTGCGTGAAAGGGGAAGTGGTGAAATAAAATAAATGAAGAAGGAACAGAAACACGAGACAGGAGAGAGAAAGACAACCCAGGTTGTCATAGTTCTAGCTGTCCAGATGACTTATATTCTAAACAGAGAAATTAGGTCAAAAAAGAGGCATTTACCAGCAAATAAGAATGGGAGAAGGGCAGTTATGAAATCAATATATTATTTTAAAAAGAAAATAAAAAATAAGAAAAGCGAAAGGAGATTGTGAGGTTAAAGTCACAAAGGATTTGAGGATTAACCCAAAAGGTTACTTTCAGGTACATAGGAGTAAGATTAGGGACAAGATAGGCCCACTCAAGAGCTACTTGGGTCAGCTCACTGACAGTAAAAAAAAAAATGTGTAGAAGCTTTAGCACTTATTTCCTCTTAGTTTTTATGCAGGAAGAAACTAGCGAAATTCTAGAAATAATAAATTATGTATATCAGGAAGAAAATAAGTTGTTCACAAACAAAATCACTAGTGATAAGGTCCTCAGACAAAGCAGGAGTCAAGTCCTTAGCCTCGAATTATAGACCAACAATCCTAACCTCCTTAGTGGGAAAATTGATGGTAATAGTAATTGTCGAGGCTGTTCAAAGCCACCTTGAAAGACAAATTGATTAATGAATCTCAGTACGGTTTTACGATGGGCTGTTCTTGCATTAGGGATATACTAAGTTCTTTCGCTAAGGTATTTTAGGAGGTAGATTATGGTAATGAATATGATACTGTATATATGGACATCAGTTAGGCTTCTGATACAGTTCTACAACCGACGTTGTTGAGGATTAGGAGAAGAATTTTTTCCTGGACGGAGGTACTGGTGACAGATAGGCAACAGAAAGTTTGCATAAATGGAGAGAAGTCACCGTGGTGTTCCACAGGGGTCTGTGTTGGGCCCTTTTTTGTTCACAATTTAAATAAACGACATTGATGAAGGAATAAATAGCGACATAAGCAAGTTTGTCGACAACTCAAACTAGGCTGTTGGATTAATTCTCACGAGAACACAAGAGCGCTGCAATAAGAACTGAATAGATTCATGCTGTGGTAGGAAAAGTGAGAGATGCAGTTTAATATAGAGAGATGCAAAGTTCTTAGCATTGGAAAGGAAAATAACCATGACACTTATAAACTAAATAATGTAGCTCTTAATTAATCATTCTGATTACGAGAAAGATTTAGGAGTCCTGGTTAGCTGTAATTTACAACCAAGACAACAGTGGCCAGGTGTTCGCAATAAAAAAAGCTCATGGCTTCATATCAAGAGGTATAAATAACAGGAATCCACAGGTTTTTCATGAACTCTGATATCGTTGATTAGGCCTAATTTAGATTATGCTACACAGTACTGGTCGCCGAATTATGGAATGGATATAAATGCGCTAGAAAACGTACTAGAAAGGATGGCACTGAGGGTCCTGAATCTGCACTCTCTAAAAAGTCATAGAATTAGGGGGGATATGACTGAGGTGTATAAATGAAAAACAGGAATATGTAAAGGGAATGCAAATAACGTGCTAAAAATTTCTAACCTAAATGAACTTCCAGCAATGGGGTCAAGATGAAAAAATATAGATTTATAATGGATATAGGAAGGCACTAGTTTGGTAATAGAGTTGTGGACGAGTGGAACAAACTCCCGAGTAGCATAAGTTGAAGCTAAAATATTGTACGGTTTTAAAAATCTATTGCTATTTCTTCTGTAAATTCCATACTGTTTCTAAATATTTTAATATTTCTCCCTCTGTATTCACAGTGGCAGTGGAGGGTCGGAAAGCTTCCTCTGTCTTTAACTCATACACCTGAATAATACACGATGATCCTTAATCTAGATATAAGTAGATAGTTTTTAACAGAGAGCTCTGATTTGGACTTAAAATCTATCTACTCTCTCTCTCTCTCTCTCTCTCTCTCTCTATTTCTCATACACGTTCCCTGAAATAACCACATAACCTAACCTTTATTTTACTTTAAAAAGAGAAAATGCATGATTAGATATTTAAATTATACTGAATGATTTATACTTAAAACTTACTGATATTTGTAAATATAATTATCGAAATGGAAAGTAGTTTCTTCAGGAGACATCTGCTCTTTCCTTGTGTAGGTAGCATATGGGTTTCTTGCAAAATTAGACACTTGAAGCGCTTGATCTGTGAAAATTACGTAAATTCTTTATAAATTTCTCTGATTCACTCAACAATTTTTTCCCCTAACACACAGAACAAAATACAAATTATCGATATATCTGTGAATCACAGCTGAGCACTCACATACTCTGTTTAGGCTCCCGATGACAATATGGTCTTGAGCTGTGTTAAAATTCCTGAGGTAATACTCCCTCTGAACTTAGCTCTTCCTTAGGATTATCATTTCCTTTGACACATCTTAGATTTTCGAGGAGAGTAAACCTGACTTTGTCCAAGTTCCACAACGTTCTTCTGACTCTCTTTGAGTTCTTCTCTGGTGAGAACTGCACACATAACTATAGTCAAAACAATAATTTCTTAAAGTCGACGCTTCTACCAAAGATTAAAATTTGCTCTACTAAAATCACTACTGACAATATTAGGTTTTCTAATTAAAGTCCCAAATAAAAAAAATATTTAAGTCATATCTAATTAGTAAAAAAAAGTCATAATTTTTAAACAGTGATTGTAAACAATGTAAAATCAAATTAACTTAGAATTAATTTAATTTTACTGTAATGTATGAGACGCAATTTATGATGCAAGTCATTCATTAGAGATTTTATTTTCACCTCACTCAGCAATTAATAACTATTGTTATTCCTTTATAACGCTTTATTTAATGACACTGTAAAATTGCTGTTTATATCTGATCAGTTTCCATTATGTAATACTAAGTCTGTGTTGTGCCTCAGAGGGCAGAGTGACTCCTCGTGTAGCGAGACATCTTTGACTCCTCCCAAGACTCTTCATCCACCCTCGGCTTTCTCAAACTCAAGAGAATTTTCTGAGGCAGAATGTGACAGAGAAATACCAGATGGTCGAGGAAGTGGTGTGGGTAATGCTTCACCAACAACAAATTCCAAAGGAAAGTATAGCTGTGAAACCACTCCTGCTGAGGAAGTTGCGCTGCTGCAGCGTTACGAGAAGCAAAATCCTGCTCAGGAAGCTGCGCTGCTGCAACGCTACGAGAAGCAAAATCCTGCTCAGGAAGTTGCGCTGCTGCAACGCTACGAGAAGCAACATCCTGCTCAGGAAGCTGCGCTGCTGCAACGCTACGAGAAGCAACATCCTGCTCAGGAAGTTGCGCTGCTGCAACGCTACGAGAAGCAAAATCCTGCTCAGGAAGCTGCGCTGCTGCAACGCTACGAGAAGCAACATCCTGCTCAGGAAGCTGCGCTGCTGCAGCGCTACGAGAAGCAACATCCTGCACGACAGAAAAATCAACAAAACCTTAATCAAGAGATACAGAAAAATCCTTTCAGTATTAATGTTTGATTCTACCATCATTACTATGTATAAATATTTGGAAGATTTTTTTGTTTAGATTGTGGTACAGATGTTTACATCCCCGTGTGATCAGCTTAATTAATGTTTATAATTCTGTGACATTTATAAACACACTGAATGTTTAATTGTAGATGTAATAACAATTAGACGTAATGTTATGGTTTTTTTAATTACTTTGGGATTTTGCATACAAAAATTTTCTAAATATAATGAGGTCTACTTTAGAAAAAATATTTTCTCAAATTGTATTGTTAAATCTTAGTTAATGAATAAGCTTATATCTGTATAACATCAATATTTTTAATAGGAAGTTTCCTAGATTTTATGATTCAAAAATTATTCAGTTATTTTAGATTGAAACAAAGTTATTTAAGCTTCATCGTCGTATTAAAATTTTGCCTCACAGCTGCATGTTATATTTTTGAGTTATGAATTAATTTAACACTTCCAATAGTTTTTAGTATTTAAACGTATCAAAGCCGTTCAATATCTTAATAAGATCTCCCAGTCTCAGCTTCCTGATTTCTTTCCAATAGCTTAACCACAAGAGTCAATGATAATATTTAACAGGAGTTTCGGATAATTAACATGCTAAAAACAGTTATAACTCACCATAGTTTTTAAAGGGGTGGACTGGTAAGCCAGCGGAAGGCCTCTGTTAGATGACCAAAAGCTACAATGGAGGATCATCATCTGACTAAGACCCGCATCAGGAAACACTTGTCCTGTTTCCTGATGAATCTTACTTAACCTATCCTCAGATAATTAGACATATTAAATCATCACATCATGTAGTGAGCCACAGTGAGTGCTGTCAATTACACTACATCATGTAACTACAAAGTTACTAAATGTAACTGAATCTTCACATAATATAACAAAAAGAAGAAAATAAGGGTCTAACAGAGGTTACTAAGGTAAAGTAACTTTGACTTATCTATATATAATAAATATAATAAAATGTAACTGTAAGTTCATATAATGTAATAGTAATGTCACTTAATTTATCTACAGTGCTAAAGTAGCTGCTACAAAATACTTAACATCACTAACGTGTTAAATACAATTAAACATTGGTTATGTTATAATGTAATGAGGTGTTACGTAGATTTTTCTTAATGTAAATCCTTCCCATAACTAATTACAACACCAAAGTAACTTAATTAATATAAAAACCACAAGAGAATGGAAAATACTACGAACTGTAGTGTTTAATCACTGTCACCAGTGCTTAGTCAAGAGCCGAAGTTGTGTGTGTGTAGCTGCATCAGCTTCACAAGTTCCACTCTTGTAGCCCCATACAGAGTCACGGTGGGTACTCAGAGTGTTTTTCAAGAAGCAAAACATGTGGAATAGAAAACGGCAGAGAGCTCAAAAAGCCAAGTCAAATCAAATTCATTGTACATAATATCTAAGCGCATTGGATTTAATAGCCAACAGTTTTATAAATAATTTGTGAAGCAGTTGGAATAACGTTTGAAAGAGATATACATTACTTGCAGCCATCCCTCTAATTATGTTCACTTAGTCTGAAGAATCACCTTGAAGTCTGCAAAGGACATCAGTCGAATTACTTGTTAATAACAATCCCGTAGTTGTAAGCCTGTGGAACAGTTGAAATAATTCACGAATATTTACATAAACATCCCGTTCAGGTGGAGTTAGATTTCTGAATATTCCTTGAGGCCGAAACTACACGATTGAGATGACTTAATCCCTGGCCTTGTGTAACTACTGAACTAATCGGTGAATATATCTTCATTTCTACAAGTACATGTACAAGGTACACAGGTCTAGCTGACGTTAATGACATACTACTATGTAGAAAGCCGCTTGTTTTACAAAGCATTTCGGGCAAATTAGGTCAGTTTTGTCCCAGGATGCGACCCACACCAGTCCACTAACACCCAGGTACTCACTTTACTGATGGGGAACATAGACAACTGGTGTGTCTATGTTTCTACCCTACCTGGGAATCGAACCCACACCCGCGCCATGTGAAGCGAGAGCTTTAGTCACCAGGCTACGGTCCCTTCTTAGGCAGGTACAGCGGAAACAAAGCACCTTGATATATGCAAAGTAGCGCTTAGAGTTTAAAGTTTAAACTGTATTTCCAATTCATTTTTAAATTTAGTATTCCATGCCACAGAATGTTAATTAACAGTTAGGTGTCCCAACGGGGCGAGTCCTGGGGACCTACTTGTTCCAGAAGAAAACGTGAGACAGAAAATACGACACTCACTAGCAGACTTCTCTAACTGACGAAGCTAATATTAGTAAACAATGAAAATGAAAATGTTGATTTCCTCGCAAAACTTACAATGTGTGGTTTACATATTATAAAATATTAATTACAAATAAAGTCACTAGCGAATCTAGGCATTTCAGGCAGACAATATGGCAACGATCCTATATACTTAATCTCGAAGCTACGTCCAGTAACTGGAAATAAATCACTTTGTCTGACTTTTTTGGGTTATCGTAGGTAATCTACACATATGCTGATATATATGATAATTAATGTAATTTTATTTATGTAGTTAATGCAATTTTATTTGTGATATGTATGATAATTAATGTAATTTTATTTATACTTAATGTCTACTGTCTTGACAAACGTTATTGCAACTACTGCACAAACTATTTATATTGCGTATCTGCTAGTTATTAAATTCTCTGCGCTTAGACATTAGGTACATTGATCTGGTTGTGTGAGTTTTCTCACACGTTCTATTCCGCATATTATGTTGCCTGACAACCGCTGTGGGTACAAATCCATATCCAGTATTTGAGTTATGGAAGGGGAGAGTGTGTGAGGTGATGCCGTGCCGGTCTTTTGACGTCGGGCACGACGCTGCCTACACACACACACACACCTCTGAGAATTTCAGGTACATTTATCACTGCAACCTTTTGCAACGTTGCATAGTTCCAGACGATGTACTGATGACAGTGCACAAGACTTTGAGCAGGAATTTTGGCTTGTTTTCCACATGTTTGATCGTTTTTTTATGATTGTCATGCGTTATGAATACAATCAGCAACCATCTTCCCATTTATCTCGTCTGTTTCCTTCATTAACTTCAGCTATCACATCCTGCAAACATTCACCTAATAAATCTCACAAAGCTTCCCTCTAATTAGTGTTTCATACAAATGCCTCAATGAGAAGGTCCTTCCAAAACAGCTTCTTCATAACAGGTTGTTGAGTTTAGCAACGTTGTTCAATCAGCTTCACATTTTAGTACTTAAAAAAAAAATACTGGTGTAGAACGACACGAAATTATTTTTTTATATGAAGAGAACCAAAATGTAATTCTGTAACATGGTTCTTCCAAGCTGGCATGATTACTTATTGCATTATGTATATGATGAATTGACAGCAATGAGACATAACAGTGAATGCGTCTTATGCGTCACAAAGTGGTAGAACAACGCTGGCAAACTCAGAGTTGTTTTTATAAACCTAAACAATTATCAATAGTCATCTTCGGGCCAATGAGCTTTGGTGTTAATTTTGTAGACTCATAATCTGAAAAAAGATGGTGACTTGAGAACTGAAGTTTTTATTATGTGAATAGATGCTTTATGCCTCCTTGTCCCATCTGGCGATTCCTAACTGCCTAAAATTCACATCTCACGAAGGCAGATAAATCAAATACGTTCATAATAAATTGGATTATAGGTGAAAATTAAATATTTTACTTACTCATAATGAAACGTATGAGCCTCTTATTAAGAGTCATCCCAACCAGGTTAATAGTCAGTCTTAGAAACCCTTAAAAATGCTTTTCAAGGGTAATGATAAATTAATTAATCAGCTGTCAACTACGCAGGCATCCCTTCCTAGCCTAGTATTACGTCGTAATATAAGCCAGGAAATCCACCTCACCTGCTACAAGTCAGGTGATTCAGCTATATATAACCTGTCTAAATGGTTGCCTAATCTTCTAAACCCCTTAGTAGGAAAGGTTTCGGATGCCCATGAAAAGAACTCTATAGACCTTACAGAGAGAATCCAGAATTTAAATGTCACAATCAGGTACACAAGTGAGTGTCGGAGTCACTGCCTTCCTCAGCAGTTCTTGACTCAGATTTGTTATCGTATCTGAAAGAGGAACTAAACGTTTCTCAATGCTCTGCCAAGTAAGTATAATAAACGAACTAATTAAGCTGTGCGTTACTGTGTATTTATTATGCTCAAAAACAAGGAATGGCACCGTGAAACCTACTTTCTCCCAGTCAACTCTCTATAGGAGAGCTTAATGAAAAATGATTCCTTAGATATATTCTCCCCTAGTGAAGGTAAATGGATTAGATATTTGAAAGATATTCTGTCATAGAAAAAGATCAGAATCTTGGTGAATTCTTAATTAATGTCTCGGCCTCCTCGATTAACTTTGCTCTCGAGCTAGAAAGGGATAGCAAACTGTCGTTGTTAGATGTTCTAGTCCACTGTGCCAACACATTAAATTAACAGTATATAGAAAGTCAACTTATGTGGCTTGGCATTTGCACTATTCCACTCAGGAAACCACGGTGAAAAGGAGAGTTTTACCTCACAATGTTTCTGTATTTACAGCCCGAAAATTTTGGACGATGGAAATGGCACGATTTTTGACACTGCCTAAAAACTGACATATTCCAGTGATTTTGTTGAGAAGACAATACCAGCAGCCAAGGAAAAAAATGCACAGGACGCAATCTGGGGTAATAACTCCCGGGTAAATGGTTCTGGTTTTACATTACAACCAAAATCTAGCAATTCTACCTGATACAGTGAAAAGGTTCAATATGAATGTTGACGCTCCAAACACAGGCTAAATAAAAATGCACCAATCAAAATAGATGAAGGTGCTTACAAGGTTGCATGCAGTGTGCTCCAGTCATTCCAATGTAGGACAATCAGGAAAACCCCATGAAGATTGATTTGAATATCACTACTTTGTCAGAATGGTTCAGAAGTCTGATGCAAACTTTAAACACTTTCGTGCTTGCAGTCACTCGCCAGATCAGGCAGCAGCCGAGGTCACTGTCTCTAAAAGTTTCACTGGGGAGACAAACACAATAACGTCCTCTGTTATAAAACATGGCAGTCAAGTTTTGTACACAAGTCATTTTTTAGTGCATGATCTTAGTCACGGGCGCTTTACGAAATCTCTGGGAATGCAAAATTTCCCTATAATAAATGATGGTTTTAAGAGAGGCCGACGTTCAGCTGGTATCCCGTAGCTCGATCGCTAGCGCACTCGGCTCACACTCTGAGGTCCAGAGATAGAATCTCCTCCGGTATGGCTGAAAAACATTAGGGACGTGTTTCCATAAGACACCTGCTGCCCCTGTCCCTGTTCAGCCATCAGTTGAAAATAGGTACCTGGGTGTTAGTGGACTGGTGTGGGTCGCATCCTAGGACAAAACTGACCTAATTTGCCCGAAATGCTCAACATAATAAGGGGCTTTCCATATAGTAGTATGTCATTGATGTCAGCTAAGCATGTATACGTTGTACATGTACTTGTAGTAAATACAAATATTATTATTATTATTATTATTATTATTATTATTATTATTATTATTATTATTATTATTATTATTATTATTAATTATTATTATTATTATCTCCCAGACGTAACCAGAGCACACTTCGCTAATTGTAGCATGAAATTTATACATTGGAGCAAGTGATCATTTCCAGATTGCAATTAATTATGTTATTATGATAACCGGTAACATACAAGCTGTCCTGCGTTAGACTGGCGTCTTCCAGGCTTAAACACATTTGCTCGTACAAAATACAGCCTATGCTGTAGACTTTAATATTGACAATAGCTACAACACTTCAACTTAATATTGTTGTGGCAATGAACTATTAACTAATATTACCAGTCAGAAATACAGTTGGTAATAATATTTTAACTATAAACTCAATACTCATTGTGATTTCTTCATTTATTAAATGGACGTAATTTCCGACATGTTCGTAAACAAACTCTAAAATAAAGAATAAAAAGGCACAATACCGTGACTGGAGCAATACACAAATAACCAGTGACTGTAAATGGTCCAAGTCGGACCGAAATGTCGTCGTAAGTTCCTCTCTCCTAAGTGTGGGTTATTTATGTCAACCTTGAAGTGTTCATTGGTTACAAAAGACCAACAACTGTGGAATTAATTGATGCAACTATTACACATTTTGAGAGAATATTATTATTATTATTATTAAAGATTCGCCGGTATTTTCCCGGCCCGGGCCTTTTCCAAGTGGTGGCCCGGCCTTGGCTCCCTGTCTAGGGAGTGTCTGAGATCTAAGTCTCCCATGGGAGGAGGCATAAGGACCTCTTCATCTTTGGGACCAACTGTCCCCAGGCTTAGCCACAAGCTAGGCCTCTCTGGTCTGCCCCCAGGATGCGACCCACACCAGTCGACTAACACCCAGGTACCTATTTGCTGCTAGGTGAACAGGACAACAGGTGTAAGGAAACGTGTCGAAATGTTTCCACCCGCCGGGAATCGAACCCGGGCCCTCCGTGTGTGAAGTTGGAGCTGTAGCCACCTAGGCATCTCTGGTCTGCCATCCCCGCCCCAAGGGGCCTAATGGGAATGACAGTCTTGTGAGCTGCAAGCTCAGGCTCAGGCACCTACCCTACCCTAGAGAATATTATTTATTATTAAAGATTCGCCGGTATTCTCCTGGCCCAGGCCTTTTCCAAGTGGTGGCCCGGCCTTGGCTCCCTGTCTTGGGAGTGTCTGAGACCTACCCTGCCCTAGAAGGGCTGGGAGTTGAGAGAATATTCTATTCTATTCTATTTGATTCGCCGGTATGGTATCCCGGCCCGGGTCTCTTCCAGTTTGGTGACCCGGCATTGGCTCCCCGGGTAGGGAAGTGTCGTTTGTCTTTTCGTGCACATGCGTGGCAGTTCTTTAGCGGGAAGGGGGGGTACCTCACCGGCTTTATGGCCAGATGACGTACCAAACGTTAGTATGCACTAACGGCGGCTGGTGTGTGGTGTAATGGAGGCCCAAAGCAGGCCCTCACAGCGACTTCAGCGGAGGGTGGGGGGGGGGCGGGTGATGTGCAATGACTGGAAGTAAGGTTTCCAAGTCCCTGACAGCTAAGTACACAAGATGTGCTGCCTCATCCTATCGGGCCTGCCCCACTGGGGACATTGGGAACTGTCTACGGCAAAGGGGCATCGTAGCCGGGCAGTCTGACAGGTAGTGCACCAAGGGCTTCGGAACCATTCGGTCACAATGGGCACAGAGCTCCTCTCTTGCCCATTCGACAATCCGTGCAGTGGTGGGATACCCTAAGCGTAGGTGGTGGACATGCACCATCAGTTCTCTGGACTGTGTCCGAATACTTGGAGGGGGTGCCCTGTGGGTCGCCCTGACATACCAGCAGAGGCTCCATGAATCCCCAGGGTCAGGGAGTGGGTGCCTGGCCGCACCGGCAGCCCACAGGGCAATCTGGCTGAGGCTGATGGAGATTGCAGCACGTGGCTGTGCCTCGAGGGTTGCAGTCCTAGCAGCCTCATCTGCAGCATCATTGCCAGGGATACCCACATGGCTCGGGATCCAGTTGATGGTGGCCCTGTGACCCTGGACCATGAGTGTCTGCAGGTCACCCCGGATGGATGTGATTAAGTGTATGTTGTCCTTTGGTTCTCTGTGCATAATTGCTTGGATCGCTGCTTGGAATCAACGTGGATGACGGGGGAATGCTGATGGTCTGCAAGAGCATGCTGCAGAGCTTGTTGGATGGCAAAGAGTTCAGCCTGGAGAATGGTGCAATGGTCTGGGAGGTGCCAACCTGCTGTCAGATTGCTGTGGAATATCCCAGCAGCTGTACGGCCTGCCACTGGGTCTCTGGAGCCATCGGTGTAATATGGCACACACCCTGGGCCTTCCACACCCACAATGCTAGCCGAGGCAAGTCGTTGCAGAATGTCCTGGTTGCAATGCCTCTTGCTGTCTGGTAGGGTTGTCCAGTGCACCGCCAACAGCTCTGGTGCCCAAGGGGGCAGCACCGTGTAGTTAGCTGCCAGTCTGTCGCAGCCTCCCGCCTGGAGCAATGTTATGGGCAGGAGCTTCCTTGTGGCATCCGCTACCGACCACATCCATCGGCGGCCGGGGTACAGTGGAATGACCTGTTCCTGGCAGACCCATAAATCCCTCATCAGTTTGTCTGTCAGCCCCTGGGAGTGGGAGATACTTTGCAATTCTCTTGGCAGCTACCAGTTGGATCCTGTCTTCAAGGGGCTGAAGCTGCACCTCAAGGTTCAGAGCCACTGCATTAGCCCACCTAGGAGCCCCCCTGCATGGCCTGTACAGCTGTGCTCTGGATCACACAGAGGGATTTCATGTTTGTGGGTCTGGCGTGAACCAGAGCAAGTGTCCCATAGTCAACGAGGGAACGTATTGCCTGGATGTAGAACAACCTCATGATCTCGAGGCTGGCCCCAACCCTAGGGTTGGCCATGGCACTCAATGCCCTGACCATCTGCAGAGCTCTCTCTTTGATGTGGTGCACATGTTTCTGGAAGGTGAGGTGCCTGTCAATGTAGATGGCAAGGAACCTATAACTGTGAACCCAGTCCAGGTCGATGCCCAGGACCTGCAGCAGGTGACTGGGTACCCTGGTGTGAAGGATCATGGCTTTGGATTTTGCCGCAGATATCTTGAGCCTCAAGTGACGGCAAGTGGAACCAGCAGATCGAGGTCCTCCTGGGCATGCTGCAAAAGCCAGCGCTTCCTAGGTACGACAAGTGCCAGATCATCGGCATAGCTGAGGAGGAAGATGCCTCTGGAGAAAGGCAGGCGCACCAGCTGGTGCATCAGTACATTGGGTGGGACTAAGCACCCCGCCCTATGGAGTGCCATTGCCCAGGGTCTTGAGAGAAGAGGCATGCCCCTGGAAGCGTACCCGGGCCCGCCTGTCCTGGAGGTAGGAACGAAGCCATGAAAGCAGCCTGCTTTAACCCCCCTCTGGGCCAAGAGTGAGAGGATGGCAGGTGCACATGCTAGCTCAAAAGCTTTCTCAAGGTCAAGATAGACAACAATATGGGCTTGGGCGTCCGACCAAGTGCCAGGCAGTAGAGGTAAGGCTTTCGAAAGTGCCCACTCCTCTGGTGAAGCCATAGAGGTGTTTATGAGGAGGGCCAAGCTTCCACCTCAGGCGCTCCAACACCATCCTTTCAGACACCTTGGAGATGCAACTGGCGAGGGTGATGGGTCTCACACTGCCAGGATCCCCAGGCTTAGGAATCGGTATGATGTCAGCCTCCTTCCATACGACAGGGAGTTTGCCAGCTCGCAAAGTCCGGTTGCCGACCCCCAGGACAGCTGCATGTCCAGAATGACCAGACCGAGTGGTGCAGTGTCCCGATGAGATGTGAAGGCTTCCTGGAGCTCCTGCGACACTGCCCAGTGGCCAATCGTAACTTGGTCCAAATCTCAGATAAGGTGGAGGAGTAGCTGAGGGAGGCACACCGTCAAACCATTTAGCCTGCTGGACCCTGTGTGAGACATGGCGTTCATGTCGCACCACTTCCCTGAGCAGACGCATGGACTCAGCTGTGGGATTACGCCTGTGCATCTTGTGTACGACGTTGATGCGGTGGTTCTGCTCCCTGATGTCCTCATTGTAAAACTACCAGTCACGTTTATATGACCCTCCACCTGTAATCTTAGGTATGGCTGCCTCAGCTGCACATGTGAAGGCCACCTGCAAGCTTTGAGCTGCCTCATCTGGGTCTTCCAGAAGAGGAGACTGCCCACCAGTGCTCGATGACCTTGTGGAAGCACTGCCAGTCGGCCTTCTTTAGATTCCATCTGGGGTTAGGTGTGGGGAGCGGGCACCACTGGACCATCAGCGTGGTGACCTCTGCAAAGTGAGACGGGGGTGGACCTCCCATCTTGCACTCGAGAGCAACCGCCTCGAGATGAGTGTGACGTCCAAGGGGCAACCGTAGTGATGGGTTGGCTCACCATTGTTGAGGAGGGCGATTTCAGGGACCTCCTCCAGCACAGCCGCTGGTGCTTCCCAGGTGCGTTGGTAGGAGAGACAGAAGTAAGTATTGGGTGGTGGGCATTAACATCCCCAGCTACAACAAGACCCTCCCGGGGGGCGAATGCTGCCACCTCTGAAATGTCAGGGGTGTAACGAGAGCTTCTGTAAATGTTGCAAACCACGAGAGGTCCATCCGGCAAGTGTAGGGTGACAGCCTGAACCTCCACGCCCTCCCCACAGTTGATGGGGTCAGTGAAGATTGAATGAGGGATAGTGGTCCTGACACAGGTCACCGTGCCCCTGCCAGTCCCTTCCAGGTGCTGAAGATAAGCCGAGAATCCCGGGATACGTGGCTGCATTTGATGTGACGAATTGGTAAGTGTCTCCTGGAACAGGAAGACATCAACCTCATCCTGAACTGCAGCTTCAATCACTATGTGAATTTTCTGCTGAAGCCTGCAAATTTTACACTGGAGGATCTTCAAGGGCCGCAGAGGTGGCCCTCTGATTCCATCTCTGCATGGGACCCGTCGTCCGTTGTTGGCGACTCCAGGGCCTCCTCCACCACGGACTGGAAGGACTCCTGGATGATGGCTTGAAGTTCCATTGCCTGCACTCTGAAGGGCGGTTGTAGGTGGGAGGGACGGTGCCTGCACTCTGAAGGACTGGTGCAAGTGGGAGGGACGGTGCATGCACTCGGAAGGAAGGGTGGAGGTGGGAGGGACGGTGCCTGCACTCTTAAGGAGGGGTGGAGGTTGTAGGTACAGTATCTGTGCTCTGAAGGACGGGTGGAAGTGGGAGGGACGGTGTCTGCACTCTGAAGGACGGGTGGAAGTGTGATGTACAGTTCCTGCACTCTGAAGGACGGGTGGAGGTGGGAGGGACGGTGCCTGCACTCTGAAGGACGGGTGGAGGAGGGAGGTACAGTGCGTGCACTCTGATGGACGGTTGGAGGTGGGAGGGACTGTGCCTGCACTCTGAAGGACGGGTGGAAGTGTGATGTACAGTTCCTGCTCTCTGAAGGACGGGTGGAGGTGGGAGGTACAGTGCCTGTGCTCTGAAGGACGGGTGGAGGCGGGAGGGACGGTGCATGCACTCTGAAGGACGGGTGGAAGTGGGAGGTACAGTGCGTGAGCTCTGAAGGACGCGTAGAGGAGGGAGGGACGGTGATTATGCTCTGAAGGACGCGTAGAGGAGGGAGGGACGGTGATTATGCTCTGAAGGACGGGTGGAAGTGGGAGGTACAGTGACTGCCCTGTTAAGGACGGGTGGAGGTGGGAGGGACGGTGTCTGCACTCTGAAGGACGGGTGGAAGTGGGAGGTACAGTGCGTGAGCTCTGAAGGACGCGTAGAGGAGGGAGGGACGGTGATTATGCTCTAAAGGACGCGTAGAGGAGGGAGGGACGGTGATTATGCTCTGAAGGACGGGTGGAAGTGGGAGGTACAGTGCCTGCCTTCTGAAGGACAGGTGGAGGTGGGAGGGACGGTGCCTGCACTCTGAAGGAGGGGTGGATGTGGGAGGTACAGTGCCTGCACTCTGAAGGACGAGTGGAGGTGGAAAGGACTCTGCATGCACTCTGACAGACAGGTGAAGGTGGAAGGGATGGTGCCTGCACTCTGAAGGACGGGTGGAGGTGGGAGGTACAGTGCCTGCACTCTGAAGGACAAGTGAAGGTGGGAAGGACTGTGCATGCACTCTGACAGACAGGTGAAGGTGGAAGGGATGGTGCCTGCACTCTGAAGGACGGGTGGAGGTGGGAGGTACAGTGCCTGCACTCTGAAGGACAAGTGAAGGTGGGAAGGACTGTGCATGCACTCTGACAGACAGGTGAAGGTGGAAGGGATGGAGCCTGCACTCTGAAGGACGGGTGGATGTGGGAGGTACAGTGCCTGCACTCTGAAGGACGAGTGGAGGTGGAAAGGACTCTGCATGTACTCTGAAGGACGAGTAGAGGTGAGAAGGACTGTGCATGCACTCTGACAGACAGGTGAAGGTGGAAGGGACAGTGCCTGCACTCTGACGGATGGGGGGAGGTGGGAGGGATGGAGCCAGCACTCTGAAGGATGGGGGGAGGCGGGAGGGATGGAGCCTGCACTCTGAAGGACGGGTGAAGGTGGGAAGGACGGTGCATGCACTCTGAATGACGGATGAAGGTGGGAAGGACGGTGCCTGCACTCTGAAGGACGGGTGGAGGTGGGAGGGACGGTGCCTGCACTCTGAAGGACGGGTGGAAGTGGGAGGGACGGTGCCTGCACTCTGAAGGACGGGTGAAGGTGGAAAGGACGGTGCCTGCACTCTGATGGACAGGTGAAGGTGGGAAGGACGGTGCCTGCACTCTGAAGGACGGTTGAAGGTGGAAAGGACGGTGCCTGCACTCTGAAGGACGGGTGGAGGTGGGAAGGACGGTGCCTGCACTCTGACGGACAGGTGAAGGTGGAAAGGACGGTGCCTGCACTCTGATGGACAGGTGAAGGTGGGAAGGACGGTGCCTGCACTCTGAAGGACGGTTGAAGGTGGAAAGGACGGTGCCTGCACTCTGAAGGACGGGTGGAGGTGGGAAGGACGGTGCCTGCACTCTGACGGACAAGTGAAGGTGGGAGAGACAGTGCCTGCACTCTGAAGGACGGGTGGAGGTGGGAAGGACGGTGCCTGCACTCTGACGGACAAGTGAAGGTGGGAGAGACAGTGCCGGCACTCTGAAGGACGGGTGGAGGTGGGAGGGACTGTGCCTGCACTCTGAAGGACGGTTGAAGGTGGAAAGGACGGTGCCTGCACTCTGACGGACAAGTGAAGGTGGGAGAGACAGTGCCTGCACTCTGAAGGACGGGTGGATGTGCGAGGGACGGTGCCTGCACTCTGAAGGACGGGTGGAGGTGGGAGGGACGGTGCCTGCACTCTGAAGGACGGGTGGATGTGCGAGGGACGGTGCCTGCACTCTGAAGGACGGGTGGATGTGCGAGGGACGGTGCCTGCACTCTGAAGGACGGGTGGATGTGCGAGGGACGGTGCCTGCACTCTGAAGGACGGGTGGATGTGCGAGGGACGGTGCCTGCACTCTGAAGGACGGGTGGAGGTGGGAGAGACAGTGCCTGCACTCTGAAGGACGGGTGGAGGTGGGAAGGACGGTGCCTGTACTCTGAAGGACGGGTGGAGGTGGGAAGGACGGTGCCTGCACTCTGAAGGACGGGTGGAGGTGGGAAGAACGGTGCCTGCACTCTAAAGGACGGGTGAAGGTGGGAGGGACGGTGCCTGCACTCTGAAGGACGGGTGGAGGTGGGAAGGACGGTGCCTGCACTCTGAAGGACGGGTGGAGGTGAGAACGAGGGTGCCTGCACTCTGAAGAACGGGTGTAGGTGGGAAGGACGGTGCCTACACTCTGACGGACAGGTGAAGGTGGGAGGGACGGTGCCTGCACTCTGAAGGACGGATGGAGGTGGGAAGGACGGTGCCTGCACTCTGAAGGACGGGTGGAGGTGGGAAGGAGGGTGCCTGCACTCTGAAGGACGGGTGGAAGTGGAGGGACGGTGCCTACACTCTGAAGGACGGGTGGAGGTGGGAAGGACGCTGCCTGCACTCTGAAGGACGGGTGGAGGTGGGAGGGACGCTGCCTGCACTCTGAAGGACGGGTGAAGGTGGGAGGGACGCTGCCTGCACTCTGAAGGACGGGTGGAGGTGTGAAGGACGGTGCCTGCACTCTGAAGGACGGGTGAAGGTGGGAGGGACGCTGCCTGCACTCTGAAGGACGGGTGGAGGTGTGAAGGACGGTGCCTGCACTCTGAAGGACGGGTGAAGGTGGGAGGGACGCTGCCTGCACTCTGAAGGACGGGTGGAGGTGTGAAGGACGGTGCCTGCACTCTGAAGGACGGGTGGAGGTGGGAGTGACGGTGCCTGCACTCTGACGGACAGGTGAAGGTGGGTAGGCCGGTGCCTGCACTCTGAAGGACGGGTGGAGGTGGGAGGGACGGTGCCTGCACTCTGAGGGACGTGTGGAGGTGGGAGGGACGGTGCCTGCACTCTGAAGGACTGGTGGAGGTGGGAATTACGGTGCCTGCACTCTGATGGACAGGTGATGGTGGGAAGGACGGTGCCTGCACTCTGACGGACAGGTGAAGGTGGGAGGGACGGTGCCTGCACTCTGAAGGACGCGTGGAGGTGGGAAGGACGGTGCCTGCACTCTGAAGGACGGGTGAAGGTGGGAAGGACGGAGCCTGCACTCTGACGGACAGGTAAAGGTGGGAGAGACGGTGCCTGCACTCTGAAGGACGGGTGAAGGTGGGAAGGACGGTGCCTGCACTCTGAAGGACGGGTGGAGGCGGGAGGGACGGTGCCTGCACTTTGACGGACATGTGAAGGTGGGAGGGACGGTGCCTGCACTCTGAAGGGCGGGTGGAGGTGGGAGGGACGGTGCGTGCACTCTGAAGGACGGATAAAGGTGGGAGGGATGGTGCCTGCACTCTGAAGGACGGGTGTAGGTGGGAAGGACGGTGCCTGCACTGTGAAGGACTGGTGGAGGTGGGAAGGACGGTGCCTGCACTCTGAAGGACGGGTGGAGGTGGGAAGGACGGTGCCTGCACTCTGAAGGACGGGTGCAGGTGGGAAGGACGGTGCCTGCACTCTGAAGGACGGGTGCAGGTGGGAAGGACGGTGCCTGCACTCTGAAGGACGGGTGTAGGTGGGAAGGACGGTGCCTGCACTCTGAAGGACGGGTGTAGGTGGGAAGGACGGTGCCTGCACTCTGAAGGACAGGTGAAGGTGGGAGGGACGGTGCCTGCACTCTGAAGGACGGGTGAAGGTGGGAGGGACGGTGCCTGCACTCTGAAGGACGGGTGGAGGTGAGAAGGACGGTGCCTGCACTCTGAAGGACGGGTGGAGGTGGGAAGGACGGTGCCTGCACTCTGAAGGACGGGTGAAGGTGGGAAGGACGGTGCCTGCACTCTGAAGGACGGGTGAAGGTGGGAAGGACGGTGCCTGCACCCTGAAGGACGGGTGAAGGTGGGAAGGACGGTGCCTGCACCCTGAAGGACGGGTGGAGGTGGGAAGGACGGTGCCTGCACTCTGACGGACGGGTGAAGGTGGGAAGGACGGTGCCTGCACTCTGACGGACGGGTGAAGGTGGGAAGGACGGTGCCTGCACTCTGACGGACGGGTGAAGGTGGGAAGGACGGTGCCTGCACTCTGACGGACGGGTGAAGGTGGAAAGGACGGTGCCTGCACTCTGACGGACGGGTGAAGGTGGGAAGGACGGTGCCTGCACTCTGAAGGACGGGTGAAGGTGGGAAGGACGGTGCCTGCACTCTGACGGACGGGTGGAGGTGGGAAGGACGGTGCCTGCACTCTGACGGACGGGTGAAGGTGGGAAGGACGGTGCCTGCACTCTGACGGACGGGTGGAGGTGGGAAGGACGGTGCCTGCACTCTGACGGACGGGTGAAGGTGGGAAGGACGGTGCCTGCACTCTGAAGGACGGGTGAAGGTGGGAAGGACGGTGCCTGCACTCTGACGGAAGGGTGGAGGTGGGAAGGACGGTGCCTGCACTCGGACGGACGGGTGAAGGTGGGAAGGACGGTGCCTGCACTCTGACGGACGGGTGAAGGTGGGAAGGACGGTGCCTGCACTCTGAAGGACGGGTGAAGGTGGGAAGGACGGTGCCTGCACTCTGAAGGACGGGTGGAGGTGGGAAGGACGGTGCCTGCACTCTGAAGGACGGGTGAAGGTGGGAAGGACGGTGCCTGCACTCTGAAGGACGGGTGAAGGTGGGAAGGACGGTGCCTGCACTCTGAAGGACGGGTGGAGGTGGGAAGGACGGTGCCTGCACTCTGAAGGACGGGTGAAGGTGGGAAGGACGGTGCGTGCACTCTGAAGGACGGATAAAGGTGGGAGGGACGGTGCCTGCACTCTGAAGGACGGGTGAATGTGGGAAGGACGGTGCCTACACTCTTAAGGACGGGTGAAGGTGGGAAGGACGGTGCCTGCACTCTGAAGGACGGATAAAGGTGGGAGGGACGGTGCCTGCACTCTGAAGGGCGGGTGGAGGTGGGAGGGACGGTGCGTGCACTCTGAAGGACGGATAAAGGTGAGAGGGACGGTGCCTGCACTCTGAAGGGCGGGTGGAGGTGGGAAGGACGGTGCCTGCACTCTGAAGGACGGGTGGAGGTGGGAAGGACGGTGCCTGCACTCTGAAGGACGGGTGGAGGTGGGAAGGACGGTGCCTGCACTCTGAAGGACGGGTGGAGGTGGGAAGGACGGTGCCTGCACTCTGAAGGACGGGTGTAGGTGGGAAGGACGGTGCCTGCACTCCGAAGGACGGGTGTAGGTGGGAAGGACGGTGCCTGCACTCTGAAGGACGGGTGCAGGTGGGAAGGACGGTGCCTGCACTCTGTAGGACGGGTGTAGGTGGGAAGGACGGTGCCTGCACTCTGAAGGACTGGTGGAGGTGGGAAGGACGGTGCCTGCACTCTGAAGGACGGGTGAAGGTGGGAAGGACGGTGCCTGCACTCTGAAGGACTGGTGGAGGTGGGAAGGACGGTGCCTGCACTCTGAAGGACGGGTGGAGGTGGGAAGGACGGTGCCTGCACTCTGAAGGACGGGTGCAGGTGGGAAGGACGGTGCCTGCACTCTGAAGGACGGGTGGAGGTGGGAATTACGGTGCCTGCACTCTGAAGGACGGGTGGAGGTGGGAAGGACGGTGCCTGCACTCTGAAGGACGGGTGAAGGTGGGAAGGACGGTGCCTGCACTCTGAAGGACGAGTGAAGGTGGGAAGGACGGTGCCTGCACTCTGAAGGACGGGTGAAGGTGGGAAGGACGGTGCCTGCACCCTGAAGGACGGGTGAAGGTGGGAAGGACGGTGCCTGCACCCTGAAGGACGGGTGAAGGTGGGAAGGACGGTGCCTGCACTCTGAAGGACGGGTGGAGGTGGGAAGGACGGTGCCTGCACTCTGAAGGACGGGTGGAGGTGGGAAGGACGGGTGAAGGTGGGAAGGACGGTGCCTGCACCCTGAAGGACGGGTGAAGGTGGGAAGGACGGGTGAAGGTGGGAAGGACGGTGCCTGCACTCTGAAGGATGGGTGGAGGTGGGAAGGACGGTACCTGCACTCTGACGGACGGGTGAAGGTGGGAAGGACGGTGCCTGCACTCTGAAGGATGGGTGGAGGTGGGAAGGACGGGTGAAGGTGGGAAGGACGGTGCCTGCACTCTGAAGGACGGGTGAAGGTGGGAAGGACGGTGCCTGCACTCTGAAGGACGGGTGAAGGTGGGAAGGACGGTGCCTGCACTCTGAAGGACGGGTGAAGGTGGGAAGGACGGTGCCTGCACTCTGAAGGACGGGTGAAGGTGGGAAGGACGGTGAATGCACTCTGAAGGACGGGTGAAGGTGGGAAGGACGGTGCCTGCACTCTGAAGGACGGGTGAAGGTGGGAAGGACGGTGAATGCACTCTGAAGGACGGGTGAAGGTGGGAAGGACGGTGCCTGCACTCTGAAGGACGGGTGAAGGTGGGAAGGACGGTGCCTGCACCCTGAAGGACGGGTGAAGGTGGGAAGGACGGTGCCTGCACCCTGAAGGACGGGTGAAGGTGGGAAGGACGGTGCCTGCACCCTGAAGGACGCGTGGAGGTGGGAAGGACGGTGCCTGCACTCTGACGGACGGGTGAAGGTGGGAAGGACGGTGCCTGCACTCTGAAGGACGGGTGAAGGTGGGAAGGACGGTGCCTGCACTCTGAAGGACGGGTGAAGGTGGGAAGGACGGTGAATGCACTCTGAAGGACGGGTGAAGGTGGGAAGGACGGTGCCTGCACTCTGAAGGACGGGTGAAGGTGGGAAGGACGGTGCCTGCACCCTGAAGGACGGGTGAAGGTGGGAAGGACGGTGCCTGCACCCTGAAGGACGGGTGAAGGTGGGAAGGACGGTGCCTGCACCCTGAAGGACGGGTGGAGGTGGGAAGGACGGTGCCTGCACTCTGACGGACGGGTGAAGGTGGGAAGGACGGTGCCTGCACTCTGACGGACGGGTGAAGGTGGGAAGGACGGTGCCTGCACTCTGACGGACGGGTGAAGGTGGGAAGGACGGTGCCTGCACTCTGACGGACGGGTGAAGGTGGGAAGGACGGTGCCTGCACTCTGACGGACGGGTGAAGGTGGAAAGGACGGTGCCTGCACTCTGACGGACGGGTGAAGGTGGGAAGGACGGTGCCTGCACTCTGAAATACGGGTGAAGGTTGGAAGGACGGTGCCTGCACTCTGACGGACGGGTGGAGGTGGGAAGGACGGTGCCTGCACTCTGACGGACGGGTGAAGGTGGGAAGGACGGTGCCTGCACTCTGAAGGACGGGTGAAGGTGGGAAGGACGGTGCCTGCACTCTGACGGACGGGTGAAGGTGGGAAGGACGGTGCCTGCACTCTGAAGGACGGGTGAAGGTGGGAAGGACGGTGCCTGCACTCTGACGGACGGGTGGAGGTGGGAAGGACGGTGCCTGCACTCTGAAGGACGGGTGAAGGTGGGAAGGACGGTGCCTGCACTCTGAAGGACGGGTGGAGGTGGGAAGGACGGTGCCTGCACTCTGACGGACAGGTGAAGGTGGGAAGGACGGTGCCTGCACTCTGAAGGACGGGTGGAGGTGGGAAGGACGGTGCCTGCACTCTGACGGACAGGTGAAGGTGGGAAGGACGGTGCCTGCACTCTGAAGGACGGGTGGAGGCGGGAGGGACGGTGCCTGCACTCTGAAGGACGGGTGGAGGTGGGAGGTACAGTGCCTGCCTTCTGAAGGACAGGTGGAGGTGGGAAGGACGGTGCCTGCACTCTGAAGGACGGATGGAGGTGGGAAGGACGGTGCCTGCACTCTGAAGGACGGGTGGAGGTGGGAAGGACGGGTGGAGGTGGGAAGGACGGTGCCTGCACTCTGAAGGACGAGTGAAGGTGGGAAGGACGGTGCCTGCACTCTGAAGGACGAGTGAAGGTGGGAAGGACGGTGCCTGCACTCTGAAGGACGGGTGAAGGTGGGAAGGACGGTGCCTGCACTCTGAAGGACGGGTGAAGGTGGGAAGGACGGTGCCTGCACTCTGAAGGACGGTTGAAGGTGGAAAGGACGGTGCCTGCACTCTGAAGGACGGGTGGAGGTGGGAAGGACGGTGCCTGCACTCTGACGGACAGGTGAAGGTGGAAAGGACGGTGCCTGCACTCTGATGGACAGGTGAAGGTGGGAAGGACGGTGCCTGCACTCTGAAAGACGGTTGAAGGTGGAAAGGACGGTGCCTGCACTCTGAAGGACTGGTGGAGGTGGGAAGGACGGTGCCTGCACTCTGACGGACAAGTGAAGGTGGGAGAGACAGTGCCTGCACTCTGAAGGACGGGTGGAGGTGGGAAGGACGGTGCCTGCACTCTGACGGACAAGTGAAGGTGGGAGAGACAGTGCCTGCACTCTGAAGGACGGGTGGAGATGGGAGGGACTGTGCCTGCACTCTGACGGACAGGTGAAGGTGGGAAGGACGGTGCCTGCACTCTGACGGACAAGTGAAGGTGGGAGAGACAGTGCCTGCACTCTGAAGGATGGGTGGAGGTGCGAGGGGCGGTGCCTGCACTCTGAAGGACGGGTGGAGGTGGGAGGGACGGTGCCTGCACTCTGAAGGACGGGTGGAGGTGGGAGGGACGGTGCCTGCACTCTGACGGACAGGTGAAGATGGGAAGGACGGTGCCTGCACTCTGAAGGACGGGTGGAGGTGGGAGGGACGGTGCCTGCACTCTGAAGGACGGGTGGAGGTGGGAAGGACGGTGCCTGCACTCTGAACGACGGGTGGAGGTGGGAAGAACGGTGCCTGCACTCTAAAGGACGGGTGAAGGTGGGAGGGACGGTGCCTGCACTCTGAAGGACGGGTGGAGGTGGGAAGGACGGTGCCTGCACTCTGAAGGACGGTTGGAGGTGAGAACGAGGGTGCCTGCACTCTGAAGAACGGGTGTAGGTGGGAAGGACGGTGCCTGCACTCTGACGGACAGGTGAAGGTGGGAGGGACGGTGCCTGCACTCTGAAGGACGGATGGAGGTGGGAAGGACGGTGCCTGCACTCTGAAGGACGGGTGGAGGTGGGAAGGAGGGTGCCTGCACTCTGAAGGACGGGTGGAAGTGGAGGGACGGTGCCTGCACTCTGAAGGACGGGTGGAGGTGGGAAGGACGGTGCCTGCTCTCTGAAGGACGGGTGAAGGTGGGAGGGACGCTGCCTGCACTCTGAAGGACGGGTGAAGGTGGGAGGGACGCTGCCTGCACTCTGAAGGACGGGTGGAGGTGTGAAGGACGGTGCCTGCACTCTGAAGGACGGGTGAAGGTGGGAGGGACGCTGCCTGCACTCTGAAGGACGGGTGGAGGTGTGAAGGACGGTGCCTGCACTCTGAAGGACGGGTGGAGGTGGGAGTGACGGTGCCTGCACTCTGACGGACAGGTGAAGGTGGGTAGGACGGTGCCTGCACTCTGAAGGACGGGTGGAGGTGGGAGGGACGGTGCCTGCACTCTGAAGGACTGGTGGAGGTGGGAATTACGGTGCCTGCACTCTGATGGACAGGTGATGGTGGGAAGGACGGTGCCTGCACTCTGTCGGACAGGTGAAGGTGGGAGGGACGGTGCCTGCACTCTGTCGGACAGGTGAAGGTGGGAGGGACGGTGCCTGCACTCTGAAGGACGGGTGGAGGTGGGAAGGACGGTGCCTGCACTCTGAAGGACGGGTGAAGGTGGGAAGGACGGTGCCTGCACTCTGACGGACGGGTGTAGGTGGGAAGGACGGTGCCTGCACTCTGACGGACAGGTAAAGGTGGGAGAGACGGTGCCTGCACTCTGACGGACAGGTAAAGGTGGGAGAGACGGTGCCTGCACTCTGAAGGACGGGTGAAGGTGGGAGGGACGGTGCGTGCACTCTGAAGGACGGATAAAGGTGGGAGGGACGGTGCCTGCACTTTGACGGACATGTGAAGGTGGGAGGGACGGTGCCTGCACTCTGAAGGGCGGGTGGAGGTGGGAGGGACGGTGCGTGCACTCTGAAGGACGGATAAAGGTGGGAGGGAAGGTGCCTGCACTCTGAAGGACGGGTGTAGGTGGGAAGGACGGTGCCTGCACTCTGAAGGACGGGTGGAGGTGGGAAGGACGGTGCCTGCACTCTGAAGGACGGGTGGAGGTGGGAAGGACGGTGCCTGCACTCTGAAGGACGGGTGGAGGTGGGAAGGACGGTGCCTGCACTCTGAAGGACGGGTGAAGGTGGGAGGGACGGTGCCTGCACTCTGAAGGACGGGTGAAGGTGGGAAGGACGGTGCCTGCACTCTGAAGGACGGGTGAAGGTGGGAGGGACGGTGCCTCCTCTCTGAAGGACGGGTGAAGGTGGGAAGGACGGTGCCTGCACTCCGAAGGACGGGTGTAGGTGGGAAGGACGGTGCCCGCACTCTGAAGGACGGGTGCAGGTGGGAAGGACGGTGCCTGCACTCTGAAGGACGGGTGTAGGTGGGAAGGACGGTGCCTGCACTCTGAAGGACGGGTGTAGGTGGGAAGGACGGTGCCTGCACTCTGAAGGACGGGTGAAGGTGGGAGGGACGGTGCCTGCACTCTGAAGGACGGGTGAAGGTGGGAGGGACGGTGCCTGCACTCTGAAGGACGGGTGTAGGTGGGAAGGACGGTGCCTGCACTCTGAAGGACGGGTGCAGGTGGGAAGGACGGTGCCTGCACTCTGAAGGACGGGTGTAGGTGGGAAGGACGGTGCCTGCACTCTGAAGGACGGGTGGAGGTGGGAAGGACGGTGCCTGCACTCTGAAGGACGGGTGGAGGTGGGAAGGACGGTGCCTGCACTCTGAAGGACGAGGGAAGGTGGGAAGGACGGTGCCTGCACTCTGAAGGACGGGTGAAGGTGGGAAGGACGGTGCCTGCACTCTGAAGGACGGGTGAAGGTGGGAAGGACGGTGCCTGCACTCTGAAGGACGGGTGAAGGTGGGAAGGACGGTGCCTGCACTCTGAAGAACGGGTGAAGGTGGGAAGGACGGTGCCTGCACTCTGAAGAACGTGTGAAGGTGGGAAGGACGGTGCCTGCACTCTGAAGGACGGGTGAAGGTGGGAAGGACGGTGCCTGCACTCTGAAGAACGGGTGAAGGTGGGAAGGACGGTGCCTGCACTCTGAAGGACGGGTGAAGGTGGGAAGGACGGTGCCTGCACTCTGAAGGACGGGTGAAGGTGGGAAGGACGGTGCCTGCACTCTGAAGGACGGGTGAAGGTGGGAAGGACGGTGCCTGCACTCTGAAGGACGGGTGAAGGTGGGAAGGACGGTGCCTGCACTCTGAAGGACGGGTGGAGGTGGGAAGGACGGTGCCTGCACTCTGAAGGACGAGTGAAGGTGGGAAGGACGGTGCCTGCACTCTGAAGGACGAGTGAAGGTGAGAAAGGACGGTGCCTGCACTCTGAAGAACGGGTGAAGGTGGGAAGGACGGTGCCTGCACTCTGAAGAACGGGTGAAGGTGGGAAGGACGGTGCCTGCACTCTGAAGGACGGGTGAAGGTGGGAAGGACGGTGCCTGCACTCTGATGGACGGGTGAAGGTGGGAAGGACGGTGCCTGCACTCTGAAGGACGGGTGAAGGTGGGAAGGACGGTGCCTGCACTCTGAAGAACGGGTGAAGGTGGGAAGGACGGTGCCTGCACTCTGAAGGACGGGTGAAGGTGGGAAGGACGGTGCCTGCACTCTGAAGAACGGGTGAAGGTGGGAAGGACGGTGCCTGCACCCTGAAGGACGGGTGGAGGTGGGAAGGACGGTGCCTGCACTCTGAAGGACGGGTGGAGGTGGGAAGGACGGTGCCTGCACTCTGAAGAACGGGTGAAGGTGGGAAGGACGGTGCCTGCACCCTGAAGGACGGGTGAAGGTGGGAAGGACGGTGCCTGCACTCTGAAGGACGGGTGAAGGTGGGAAGGACGGTGCCTGCACTCTGAAGGACGAGTGAAGGTGGGAAGGACGGTGCCTGCACTCTGAAGGACGGGTGAAGGTGGGAAGGACGGTGCCTGCACTCTGAAGGACGGGTGGAGGTGGGAAGGACGGTGCCTGCACTCTGAAGGACGGGTGAAGGTGGGAAGGACGGTGCCTGCACTCTGAAGGACGGGTGAAGGTGGGAAGGACGGTGCCTGCACCCTGAAGGACGGGTGGAGGTGGGAAGGACGGTGCCTGCACTCTGAAGGACGGGTGAAGGTGGGAAGGACGGTGCCTGCACTCTGAAGGACGGGTGGAGGTGGGAAGGACGGTGCCTGCACTCTGAAGGACGGGTGGAGGTGGGAAGGACGGGTGAAGGTGGGAAGGACGGTGCCTGCACCCTGAAGGACGGGTGAAGGTGGGAAGGACGGGTGAAGGTGGGAAGGACGGTGCCTGCACTCTGAAGGACGGGTGAAGGTGGGAAGGACGGTGCCTGCACTCTGAAGGACGGGTGAAGGTGGGAAGGACGGTGCCTGCACTCTGAAGGACGAGTGAAGGTGGGAAGGACGGTGCCTGCACTCTGAAGAACGGGTGAAGGTGGGAAGGACGGTGCCTGCACTCTGAAGAACGGGTGAAGGTGGGAAGGACGGTGCCTGCCCTCTGAAGCACGGGTGAAGGTGGGAAGGACGGTGCCTGCACTCTGAAGGACGGGTGAAGGTGGGAAGGACGGTGCCTGCACTCTGAAGGACGGGTGAAGGTGGGAAGGACGGTGGCTGCACTCTGAAGAACGGGTGAAGGTGGGAAGGACGGTGCCTGCACTCTGAAGAACGGGTGAAGGTGGGAAGGACGGTGCCTGCACTCTGAAGGACGGGTGAAGGTGGGAAGGACGGTGCCTGCACTCTGAAGAACGGGTGAAGGTGGGAAGGACGGTGCCTGCACTCTGAAGGACGGGTGAAGGTGGGAAGGACGGTGCCTGCACTCTGAAGGACGGGTGAAGGTGGGAAGGACGGTGCCTGCACTCTGAAGGACGGGTGAAGGTGGGAAGGACGGTGCCTGCACTCTGAAGGACGGGTGAAGGTGGGAAGGACGGTGCCTGCACTCTGAAGGACGGGTGGAGGTGGGAAGGACGGTGCCTGCACTCTGAAGGACGAGTGAAGGTGGGAAAGACGGTGCCTGCACTCTGAAGGACGAGTGAAGGTGGGAAGGACGGTGCCTGCACTCTGAAGAACGGGTGAAGGTGGGAAGGACGGTGCCTGCACTCTGAAGAACGGGTGAAGGTGGGAAGGACGGTGCCTGCACTCTGAAGGACGGGTGAAGGTGGGAAGGACGGTGCCTGCACTCTGAAGGACGGGTGAAGGTGGGAAGGACGGTGCCTGCACTCTGAAGGACGGGTGAAGGTGGGAAGGACGGTGCCTGCACTCTGAAGAACGGGTGAAGGTGGGAAGGACGGTGCCTGCACTCTGAAGGACGGGTGAAGGTGGGAAGGACGGTGCCTGCACTCTGAAGACGGGTGAAGGTGGGAAGGACGGTGCCTGCACCCTGAAGGACGGGTGGAGGTGGGAAGGACGGTGCCTGCACTCTGAAGGACGGGTGGAGGTGGGAAGGACGGTGCCTGCACTCTGAAGAACGGGTGAAGGTGGGAAGGACGGTGCCTGCACCCTGAAGGACGGGTGAAGGTGGGAAGGACGGTGCCTGCACTCTGAAGGACGGGTGAAGGTGGGAAGGACGGTGCCTGCACTCTGAAGGACGGGTGAAGGTGGGAAGGACGGTGCCTGCACTCTGAAGGACGGGTGAAGGTGGGAAGGACGGTGCCTGCACTCTGAAGGACGGGTGGAGGTGGGAAGGACGGTGCCTGCACTCTGAAGGACGGGTGAAGGTGGGAAGGACGGTGCCTGCACTCTGAAGGACGGGTGAAGGTGGGAAGGACGGTGCCTGCACCCTGAAGGACGGGTGGAGGTGGGAAGGACGGTGCCTGCACTCTGAAGGACGGGTGAAGGTGGGAAGGACGGTGCCTGCACTCTGAAGGACGGGTGGAGGTGGGAAGGACGGTGCCTGCACTCTGAAGGACGGGTGGAGGTGGGAAGGACGGGTGAAGGTGGGAAGGACGGTGCCTGCACCCTGAAGGACGGGTGAAGGTGGGAAGGACGGGTGAAGGTGGGAAGGACGGTGCCTGCACTCTGAAGGACGGGTGAAGGTGGGAAGGACGGTGCCTGCACTCTGAAGGACGGGTGAAGGTGGGAAGGACGGTGCCTGCACTCTGAAGGACGGGTGGAGGTGGGAAGGACGGGTGAAGGTGGGAAGGACGGTGCCTGCACTCTGACGGACGGGTGAAGGTGGGAAGGACGGTGCCTGCACTCTGAAGGACGGGTGAAGGTGGGAAGGACGGTGCCTGCACTCTGAAGGACGGGTGAAGGTGGGAAGGACGGTGCCTGCACTCTGAAGGACGGGTGAAGGTGGGAAGGACGGTGCCTGCACTCTGAAGGACGGGTGAAGGTGGGAAGGACGGTGCCTGCACTCTGACGGACGGGTGAAGGTGGGAAGGACGGTGCCTGCACTCTGAAGGACGGGTGCCTGCACTCTGAGGTGGGAAGGACGGTGCCTGCACTCTGAAGGACGGGTATAGGTGGGAAGGACGGTGCCTGCACTCTGAAGGACGGGTGAAGGTGGGAAGGACGGTGCCTGCACTCTGAAGGACGGGTGAAGGTGGGAAGGACGGTGCCTGCACTCTGAAGGACGGGTATAGGTGGGAAGGACGGTGCCTGCACTCTGAGGTGAAGGTGGGAAGGACGGTGCCTGCACCCTGACTCTGACGGACGGGTGACGGTGGGAAGGACGGTGCCTGCACTCTGACGGACGGGTGGAGGTGGGAAGGACGGTGCCTGCACTCTGACGGACGGGTGAAGGTGGGAAGGACGGTGCCTGCACTCTGACGGACGGGTGAAGGTGGGAAGGACGGTGCCTGCACTCTGACGGACGGGTGAAGGTGGGAAGGACGGTGCCTGCACTCTGACGGACGGGTGAAGGTGGGAAGGACGGTGCCTGCACTCTGACGGACGGGTGAAGGTGGGAAGGACGGTGCCTGCACCCTGACGGACGGGTGAAGGTGGAAAGGACGGTGGCTGCACCCTGACGGACGGGTGAAGGTGGGAAGGACGGTGCCTGCACTCTGACGGACGGGTGAAGGTGGGAAGGACGGTGCCTGCACTCTGACGGACGGGTGAAGGTGGGAAGGACGGTGCCTGCACCCTGACGGACGGGTGAAGGTGGGAAGGACGGTGCCTGCACTCTGACGGACGGGTGAAGGTGGGAAGGACGGTGCCTGCACTCTGACGGACGGGTGAAGGTGGGAAGGACGGTGCCTGCACTCTGACGGACGGGTGAAGGTGGGAAGGACGGTGCCTGCACTCTGACGGACGGGTGAAGGTGGGAAGGACGGTGCCTGCACTCTGACGGACGGGTGAAGGTGGGAAGGACGGTGCCTGCACTCTGAAGGACGGGTGAAGGTGGGAAGGACGGTGCCTGCACTCTGACGGACGGGTGGAGGTGGGAAGGACGGTGGCTGCACTCTGACGGACGGGTGAAGGTGGGAAGGACGGTGCCTGCACTCTGACGGACGGGTGAAGGTGGGAAGGACGGTGCCTGCACTCTGAAAGACGGGTGAAGGTGGGAAGGACGGTGCCTGCACTCTGAAGGACGGGTGGAGGTGGGAAGGACGGTGCCTGCACTCTGAAGGACGGGTGAAGGTGGGAAGGACGGTGCCTGCACTCTGAAGGACGGGTGAAGGTGGGAAGGACGGTGCCTGCACTCTGAAGGACGGGTGGAGGTGGGAAGGACGGTGCCTGCACTCTGACGGACGGGTGAAGGTGGGAAGGACGGTGCCTGCACTCTGAAGGACGGGTGGAGGTGGGAAGGACGGTGCCTGCACTCTGAAGGACGGGTGGAGGTGGGAAGGACGGTGCCTGCACTCTGAAGGACGGGTGGAGGTGGGAAGGACGGTGCCTGCACTCTGAAGGACGAGTGAAGGTGGGAAGGACGGTGCCTGCACTCTGAAGGACGGGTGAAGGTGGGAAGGACGGTGCCTGCACTCTGACGGACGGGTGAAGGTGGGAAGGACGGTGCCTGCACTCTGAAGGACGGGTGAAGGTGGGAAGGACGGTGCCTGCACTCTGAAGGACGGGTGAAGGTGGGAAGGACGGTGCCTGCACTCTGAAGGACGGGTGAAGGTGGGAAGGACGGTGCCTGCACTCTGAAGGACGGGTGGAGGTGGGAAGGACGGTGCCTGCACTCTGAAGGACGAGTGAAGGTGGGAAGGACGGTGCCTGCACTCTGAAGGACGTGTGAAGGTGGGAAGGACGGTGCCTGCACTCTGAAGGACGGGTGGAGGTGGGAAGGACGGTGCCTGCACTCTGAAGGACGGGTGAAGGTGGGAAGGACGGTGCCTGCACTCTGAAGGACGGGTGAAGGTGGGAAGGACGGTGCCTGCACTCTGACGGACGGGTGAAGGTGGGAGGGACGGTGCCTGCACTCTGACGGACGGGTGAAGGTGGGAGGGACGGTGCCTGCACTCTGACGGACGAGTGAAGGTGGGAAGGACGGTGCCTGCACTCTGAAGGACGGGTGAAGGTGGGAAGGACGGTGCCTGCACTCTGAAGGACGGGTGAAGGTGGGAGGGACGGTGCCTGCACTCTGACGGACGGGTGAAGGTGGGAAGGACGGTGCCTGCACTCTGAAGGACGGGTGGAGATATGTTGCAGTTTGTGAAGTGTAGTGTTGGTAAGCCTCTAGCAAGAGAGTTATGGAGTAAGTGATGATGAAAGTGTTTCTTCATTTTCAGGTCACCTTCCCTCAGGGGGAGACAACCATTGTTTAATAAACAAATGTAATAAAAATGAAGAAAAATTATTGAACACTATGAAGAATAAAGTTAAAACAAAAAAAAAATTAAAAACACATTAAAAATATATATCAAACCTTCAAATAAAATAAAAAAAATTATATATAAAAATAAAAAGTAAAATATATCTGTAAAAATAATAAATAATTATTGTAAAAACCAAGAAATATAATAAAACTTGAAGCCCAACAAAATTAAAATATAAATAAAAATATACATTGTGTACAAAATATTTAAAATCCAGGTAAAATATAATAAAGTAATACATTATAAACAGTATTTTTATTCAATGATTAAAATTGTGTTGATTTGAGGGAAATAAAAGTTTAAAGATCATTAATATAGAAGGAAATTGAGACAAACTGTGCTGATAGTAGCTTACAGCTATTTTGTTTGACGTCTTCTGCTGACAGCCACACAAAATACCCAGAGCTCACCTGGTGGAGGTGACTGTTCACTGTTCCTTTCTTAATAAGTTTGTTATATATGAGGATGTGACTGAGCATGTCCATCACACAGGCAGGTCATCATATATTAGACCAGGAACTCACCACAGACCTCATAGCATTGTATGCCACAGAGATGGTTCCTGTGGGGTGAAGATTCCTTGAGCTTTTCCTTCATCCTAGGAACTACTTCCTATGAAACGTCATCTCCTGAAACTTCCGCACAATCCACTCTGTCAAACTTTCCCCACAGTCGTATTCATAACTCTTATTGTCTTCCAAAATTTTTAACAGAGAACTCATGACGAAAGCTAAGTTTGGACGCTACTTCTCCTAGTCGTTCTTCATAAGCAGAGCTAGAGATTTTAGGTCTTTTGGGTAACCAAAATACCCCAGCATTTCACAGGTGTGAAGGATAATATCACCTAAAGAATAAACATCAAAACTAGTTGATGCTTTCCCTGGGTAGTGAGACTCAGGAGGGTAGTGGCAGCTTTTTTTCCTGTACATTCTTCGATTGGCTCCCAGGTTCCCAGCTAATCCGAAGTCAATAATATTGACTATAAAATTATAAGGATCATGCTCATTCTGAATCATGACATTATCCATTTTAAGATCTCCATGCAGGAGACCCATGGCGTGAATCTAGCTTAGGCGAATGGTCAACTTAATTAAGGTGAAAAGGCATTTCCTGAGTGAACACTATTCTATGAAATCATTCATGCGTGTGTTACCCCTATAAGACATCACAAGGATGGTAGGATGAATGGACATACATAGTGGGACAGGGGCACCACCAGCACCATCAAGTTGCTTAAGGAAGACCGCTTCTTACATAAACTATGAACTACATGCCTTGTAATTAGCCATCTTGGCGCACACTGTTTGGTACTCGAGGTTAATGCGGAATACAGTGGAGCTTCCTCCACTACCAACTTTCTGCCAGTGATAATGACTGTAGCGGTTTTCAAGTTCGGTGAAGGGAATAATAGAAAATTAATGAAACAACTCTTGTGAAGAAACTGATTCTGGCAGAACGTTCAGCAAAGACAAGCAGCTCTTCTCATCCACATACCTGGCAGCCTTCTCGCCCACACAACTGGTGATCTCCTCAGTTACACACCTGGCAACCTTCTCGGCCTCAAGTCTGGCAGCTTCCAGCTCACGATTGATGGCCTCAAACTCTGCCTCATTCTTCGTGGCCTCCAATTCAGCCTCATGCATAGCGGCCTCCACCTCACGATTGATGACTTCCGACTCAGCCTCATACCTGGCGGCTTCCAACTCAACACCATGCCTGGCGGCCTCCAACTCAGCATCATGCCTGGCGGCCTCCAACTCAGCATCATGCCTGGCGGCCTCCAACTCAGCCTCACGCATGGTGGCCTCCAATTCAGCCTCATGCATGGCGGCCTTCACCTCACGAATGGTGGCCTCCAACTCAGCCTCATACCTAGCGGCCTCCAACTCAGCATCATGCCTGGCGGCCTCCAACTCAGCCTCACGCATGGTGGCCTTCACCTCACGACTGATGGCTTCCAACTCAGCCTCATACCTAGCGGCCTCCAACTCAGCATCATGCCTGGCGGCCTCCAACTCAGACTCATGCATGGTAGCCTCCACCTCACGATTGATGGCTTCCAACTCAGCCTCATACCTGGCGGCCTCCAACTCAGCATCATGCCTGGCGGCCTCCAACTCAGCCTCATGCATGGTGGCCTCCACCTCACGATTGATGGCTTCCAACTCAGCCTCATACCTAGCGGCCTCCAACTCAGCATCATGCCTGGCGGCCTCCAACTCAGCCTCATGCATGGTGGCCTCCACCTCACGATTGATGGCTTCCAACTCAGCTTCATACCTGGCGGCCTCCAACTCAGCTTCACGCATGGTGGCCTCCACCTCAATATTACTGGCTTCCAACTGAGCCTCATGCCTGGCGGCATCCATCTCACGATTGGTGGCATCCAACTGAGACCCACGCCTGACGGCCTCAAGTTCATTCTCACGCATGGAAGTCTCCAGCTCAGCCCCATGCCCAAAGACTTCCAGCTCATCCTCACGAAACGAGGCTTCCAGGTCAGCCTCACGCCAGGCAGCCTCCAGCTCAGCCTCGCGCCTGGCGGCCTCCAGCTTAGCATCACGCCAGGCGGCCTCCAGCTCAGCCTCGCGCCTGGCGGCCTCCAGCTCAGCGTCACGCCAGCCGGCCTCCAGCTCAGCCTCACGCCTGGCAGCCTCCAACTCAGCCTTACGCATGGAGGTCTGTAGCTCGGCCTCACTCCTCGCAGTCTCCAGCTCGGCCTCACGCCTGGCAGCCTCCAGCTCGGTTTCACGCCTGGAGGCCTCCAATGCTGCCTCACGCCTGGCGGTCTCCAGTTCGACCTCACGCCTGGCCGTCTCTAGATCAGCCTCTCGCCTGGCAGCCTCTAACTCAGCCTTAAGCCTGGAGGTCTCCAGCTCATTCTTACGCCTAGAGGTCTCCAGCTCATTCTTACGCCTGGAGGTCTCCAGCTCATTCTTACGCCTAGAGGTCTCCAGCTCATTCTTACGCCTGGAGGTCTCCAGCTCATTCTTACGCCTGGAGGTCTCCAGCTCATTCTTACGCCTGGAGGTCTCCAGCTCATTCTTACGCCTGGAGGTCTCCAGCTCATTCTTACGCCTGGAGGTCTCCAGCTCAGCTTTACACCTGGAGATCTCCAGTTCATTCTTACGTCTGGAGGTCTCAACCTCATTCTTACGCCTGGACATATCCAGCTCTGCCTTTTGCCTGAATGTCAAGAGCTCAGGTTCATGCCTGGAGGTCTACAGGCCAACACTCTAGGACCACTAAGGTCTAGTGACCACATGCCTGGAGGTCTACAGGCCAACACTCTAGGACCACTAAGGTCTAGTGACCACATGCCTGGAGGTCTACAGGCCAACACTCTAGGACCACTAAGGTCTAGTGACCACATGCCTGGAGGTCTACAGGCCAACACTCTAGGACCACTAAGGTCTAGTGACCACATGCCTGGAGGTCTACAGACCAACACTCTAGGACCACTAAGGTCTAGTGACCACATGCCTGGAGGTCTACAGACCAACACTCTAGGACCACTAAGGTCTAGTGACCACATGCCTGGAGGTCTACAGACCAACACTCTAGGACCACTAAGGTCTAGTGACCACATGCCTGGAGGTCTACAGACCAACACTCTAGGACCACTAAGGTCTAGTGACCACATGCCTGGAGGTCTACAGACCAACACTCTAGGACCACTAAGGTCTAGTGACCACATGCCTGGAGGTCTACAGACCAACACTCTAGGACCACTAAGGTCTAGTGACCACTTCTCGATCTTACGAGACATTCTCTGACTATTTGAGATAATTCATGTTCGTTTATAACTTCATTTTTATAATAAGATTAAGTGCTCACTGAACTTGATTATTAAATAATGATATTCAGTGAAACAGAGCGAGATAGACTCTCATATCATAGTTAAACAATACTAACTTGCTTGGAATACCGACATATATATACCTGTATATATATATATATATATATATATATATATATATATATATATATATATATATATATATATATATATATATATATATATATATATATATATATATATATATATATATATATGTAGACAGAGAGAGAGAGAGAGACAGACAGACAGACAGACAGACAGACAGAGAAAGACAGAGTGAACTGCATGTGTTATGGTGAATTTCAGTGTATTATAGTGAAGATGTGTGTATTATAGTGAAGATGTGTGTATTATAGTGAAGATGTGTGTATTATAGTGAAGATGTGTGTATCATAGTGAAGATGTGTGTACTATAGTGAAGATGTGTGTATTATAGTGAAGGTGTGTGTATTATAGTGAAGGTGTGTGTATTATAGTGAAGGTGTGTGTATTATAGTGAAGATGTGTGTATTATAGTGAAGGTGTGTGTATTATAGTGAAGATGTGTGTATCATAGTGAAGATGTGTGTATTATAGTGAAGATGTGTGTATTATAGTGAAGGTGTGTGTATTATAGTGAAGATGTGTGTATTATAGTGAAGGTGTGTGTATTATAGTGAAGATGTGTGTATTATAGTGAAGATGTGTGTATCATAGTGAAGATGTGTGTATTATAGTGAAGATGTGTGTATCATAGTGAAGATGTGTGTATTATAGTGAGGATGTGTGTATTATAGTGAAGATGTGTGTATTATAGTGAAGATGTGTGTATTATAGTGCAGATATGTGTATTAAAGTGAAGATGTGTGTATTATAGTGAAGATGTGTGTACTATAGTGAAGATGTGTGTATCATAGTGAAGATGTATGTATTATAGTGAAGATGTGTGTATTATAGTGAAGATGTGTGTATTATAGTGAAGGTGTGTGTATTATAGTGAAGATATGTGTATTATAGTGAAGGTGTGTGTATTATAGTGAAGATGTGTATATTATAGTGAAGATGTGTGTATTATAGTGAAGATGTGTGTATTATAGTGAAGATGTGTGTATTATAGTGAAGATGTGTGTATTATAGTGAAGGTGTGTGTATTATAGTGAAGGTGTGTGTATTATAAGAACATAAGAACATAAGAACGAAGGAACACTGCAGAAGGCCTACTGGCCCATGCGAGGCAGGTCCAAGTCTCCTACCGGCTTAAGCCAATGCACCCAACCTAGTCAGGTCAGGTCACATTGACTTAAGGGAGGAACACGGCAACCGACCTGGTAGCACAAGCTATCAGGTCTAACTCACACCCACCCACATCCACTCATGTATTTATCCAACCTATTTTTAAAGCTACCCAACGTTCTGGCCTCTATAACGGTACTTGGGAGTTTGTTCCACTCATCCACAACTCTATTACCAAACCAGTACTTTCCTATATCCTTCCTGAATCTGAATTTTTCCAACTTAAAACCATTGCTGCGAGTCCTGTCTAGGCTAGATATTTTCAGCACACTATTTACATCCCCTTTATTTATTCCTGTCTTCCATTTATACACCTCAATCATATCCCCCCTAATTCTACGTCTTTCTAGAGAGTGCAGATTCAGGGCCCTTAGTCTATCCTCATAGGGAAGGTTTCTGATACATGGGATCAACTTTGTCATCCTCCTTTGTACATTTTCCAGAGAATTTATATCCATTCTGTAATAAGGTGACCAGAACTGTGCAGCATAATCTAAATGAGGCCTAACCAAGGATGTATAGAGTTGAAGAACAACCTGAGGACTCCTATTATTTATGCTTCTTGATATGAAGCCAAGGATTCTATTAGCTTTATTGCGAACACTTATGCACTGTTGTCTTGGTTTCAGATTACTGCTAACCAGAACTCCTAAATCTTTTTCGCAATCCGTAATATTAAGATCTACATTATTTAGTTTATATGTGGCATGGTTATTGTCCTGTCCAACATTTAGAACTTTGCATTTGTCTATATTAAACTGCATCTGCCACTTCTCCGACCACTGCATCAGTCTATTCAAATCTTCCTGGAGTGCTCGAATGTCCTCGTCAGAATGAATTCGACGGCCTATTTTGGTGTCATCGGCAAACTTGCCGATGTCGCTCTTTATGCCCTCATCTATGTCGTTTATGTAGATTGTGAACAGCAGGGGGCCCAACACTGACCCCTGTGGAACACCGCTCGTGACACTTCCCCACTCTGATTTCTCCCCATTTATGCAAACTCTCTGCTGCCTATTTGTCAACCATGCCTCTATCCAGGAAAAAATTTCTCCTCCTATTCCATGTGCTTTAATTTTCCTCAATAGTCTCTGATGTGGGACCCTGTCAAAAGCCTTACTGAAGTCCATATACACAATATCATATTCATTACCATGATCTACCTCCTCAAATACCTTAGTGAAAAAAGTTAATAAATTCGTAAGGCAGGAACGCCCCTTTGTAAAACCATGCTGAGATTCGTTGATTAATTTATGCTTTTCAAGGTGGCTACGAACTGCCTCGGCAATTATTGATTCCATAAATTTTCCCACTATGGAGGTTAGGCTTATTGGTCTATAGTTCGAAGCTAAGGACCTGTCACCTGTTTTGAAAATAGGTATCACATTTGCCATTTTCCACTTATCTGGCACCATGCCAGTTTGTAGTGATATGTTGAAAAGATTAGCCAAAGGTGTGCTAAGCTCCTCTTTACATTCCTTTAGAACCCTTGCATACAGTTCATCAGGGCCTGGGGATTTGTTAGGTTTTAATTTATCTATTTGCCTAAGGACCATGTCACTTGTGACCCTAATAGTACACAGTTTATTATCGTCCTGTTCTACATAATTTATCATTACTGGAATATCGCTGGTATCCTCCTGTGTAAAAACTGAGAGGAAGTATGTGTTAAAAATTCTACACATTTCCTTATCACTGTCAGTGAGCTGACCCGAGGAACTTTTGAGTGGGCCTATCTTGTCCCTGATCTTACTTCTGTATACCTGAAAGAATCCTTTTGGGTTAGTCTTCGATTCTCTTGCAACTTTAACCTCATAATCTCTTTTTGCTTTTCTAATTCCCTTTTTTATTTCTCTCTTTAACTGAATATATCGATTTCTCAATTGCCCCTCTCCTCTTTTGATTTGCCTATATATGCCTCTCTTTTGACCAATCAGATATTTTAATCTATTGTTCATCCATTTAGGATCATTTTTGTTTGATCTGATTTCCCTATTTGGAACATAATTTGACTGAGCAGCTAGAACTATGCCCTGGAAAGCATCATATCGGCAACCATCACCACCTACCTGACCCTTAGTCAGGTCATTCCAGTTCAGCCCACCTAAGTAATTTTTCAGTCCTATGAAATCAGCCAAGCGAAAGTCAGGGACGGAGACTTGATTGCCATTATTAGGGGAATTCCATGATATATTAAAACTGAGTGATTTGTGATCACTTTCCCCAAGCTCATCATTAACCTCAAGATTATTAATTAGTGTTTCCCTACTGGCAAGAACCAAGTCAAGGAGGTTATTTCCCCTAGTTGGCTCTGTCACAAACTGTTTTAAAAAACAATCCTGGATCGTATCAAGAAAGTCACCTGACTCTAAATTTCCTGTCAAATTGCTCCAGTCAATCTGTCTATAGTTGAAATCTCCCATTAGCACAACATTTTCGTATGTAGATGCCTTACGAATTTCGTCCCATAGAAGTTTACTGCACTCCCTATCAAGATTTGGGGCCCTGTAAATCACACCCAAAATTAGTTTTTCTCGGCCCTCGAGAAGCTGTAACCAAACAGATTCAGTGGCTGACGCTTCTAATTTAATATCTTGTCTAACACAACAATTTAAATTGTCTCTGACATACATCGCTACTCCACCACCTTTCCTGTTGACCCTGTCAGTGTGGAATAATTTATAGCCTTGTATGTGACATTCAGAGGGCATCTCTCTATCTTTCAGATTGAGCCAGGTCTCTGTTATAGCAATAATATCTATGTCTCCTGCACTTGCAATTAATCTTAGCTCATCTATCTTATTTCTTACACTCCTGCTATTAGTATAGTAAACCTTAAGGGAGCTAGTCCCTTGCTGCCCTCTGCTGTCCCCCTTTGTTTGCTGACCTGATCTATTGTCTTTATTTATAACTTCATGCTGAATGCCTTTTATACATTTACTGTTTCCAACCCAAGTGTTGCAACCTGCTTGTTTCCCACACACACCCATACCTCTATCTTCCATCAGTTTAAAATCATAGGCATTTCACCAATGGCCTTCTCAATCGAGTCTGCAAGTGCTACCACCCCAGCCCCAGAGAGATGTACCCCATCCCTTGCATACATATCATGTTTGCCATAAAAGTTGTTCCAGTTGTCAATGAATGGGATTGCAAGTTCCTTGCAGTATCTGTCTAGCCAGCAATTTACACCAATTGCCCTAGACAACCATTCATTTCCTACTCCCCTTCTAGGCAAGATGCTACATATGATTGGGATCCCTCCCTTAGACTTAATGAAATCTATAGCTGACCTGTACTTATCTAGCAGCTCTTCTCTCCTACCCTTCCCAATATCATTTCCACCAGCACTGAGACAGATAATGGGCTTGCTCCCATTACCTGACATGATATTATCCAGCCTGTTGACAATGTCCCCAACACCAGCTCCAGGGAAGCACACTCTATCTCTCATCTTCTTATTCCTATTACAAAAAGCACGGTCAATGTATCTTACCTGAGAGTCACCAACCACAAGAATGCGCTTACCTCCATTAGCAGGGGCAGTAGCACCCTTACCTTCACTGGCCACTGAAGTACATTCATCCTGAAGAACAGAGAAGCGATTTCCTACCTTCAGATCTTCACTCTTAACTTTCCTTACTCTGATGCGCCTTCCATTACTGTGAACTACTCGCCACTTGTAGCAGGTGCTGGGCTGCACCTCACTGCTGGTAGCCGTTGCTGCCTCCCCAACTACAGCCTCCTCACAGCGAGAGACAGACTGCACCTCGCTGCTAGAAGCCTCATTCCCCACAACTCCAGCCACCTCACACTCTCTCCCAGACCCATTGAGGTGGACCTTCAGCCTCCTAATCTCCTCCTGGAGAAGCAAGATGTGTGTATTATAGTGAAGATGTGTGTATTATAGTGAAGATGTGTGTATTATAGTGAAGATGTGTGTATTATAGTGAAGATGTGCGTATTATAGTGAAGATCTGTGTATTATAGTGTATTATAGTGAAGATCTGTGTATTATAATGAAGATATGTGTATTATAGTTAAGGTGTGTGTATTATAGTGAGGATGGTCGTATTATAGTGAAGATGTGTGTATTATAGTGAAGGTGTGTGTATTATAGTGAAGGTGTGTGTATTATAGTGAAGGTGTGTGTATTATAGTGAAGGTGTGTGTATTATAGTGAAGGTGTGTGTATTATAGTGAAGGTGTGTGTATTATAGTGAAGGTGTGTGTATTATAGTGAAGGTGTGTGTATTATAGTGAAGGTGTGTGTATTATAGTGAAGGTGTGTGTATTATAGTGAAGATGTGTGTATTATAGTGAAGATGTGTGTATTATAGTGAAGATGTGTGTATTATAGTGAAGGTGTGTGTATTATAGTGAAGGTGTGTGTATTATAGTGAAGGTGTGTGTATTATAGTGAAGATGTGTGTATTATAGTGAAGATGTGTGTATTATAGTGAAGATGTGTGTATTATAGTGAAGGTGTGTGTATTATAGTGAAGGTGTGTGTATTATAGTGAAGATGTGTGTATCATAGTGAAGATGTGTGTATTATAGTGAAGATGTGTGTATTATAGTGAAGGTGTGTGTATTATAGTGAAGATGTATGTATTATAGTGAAGATGTGTGTATTATAGTGAAGATGTGTGTATTATAGTGAAGGTGTGTGTATTATAGTGAAGATGTGTGTATTATAGTGAAGATGTGTGTATTATAGTGAAGATGTGTGTATTATAGTGAAGATGTGTGTATTATAGTGAAGATGTGTGTATTATAGCGTATTATATAGTGTATTATTACTGGTCCTCATATTGTGACCACTTAGTAAGATTCCTGAAGTCACGCATATCAAGGAGATCAACAACGTGAACAGCAGCAGGGGATCGATGAAGAGCTTCTTTCGCAAGTCTGATAAGACTTTCCTCAGAAGGAGGACCTTCAACTAGAGCATTAACACGAGAACGAATGGCAGTAAACCATGCTTCAAGACTATGTACATGGCCATTGAATAAAGGTAACACATCAAGGGAATCACGAGTAAAACTGTAGTATCTCAGTGTCTGGGTCGGTCTGTCAGTCGCTAAGGAACTGTGAGGACTGATGACAGGAGCAGCAGTAGCCAGAGAGGTCTGAGTGTCGACATTCACTAAAGTATCACTTGACGGTATGTGAGACATAATGGCAAAGAAGTTGCACAAGAACAAATAAGGCAAAAATAATGAACAATAAAAATGATACAAAATGCTAAAATTAAAATAAAAGAGATGCAACTAATTCTGCAGAAGTAATAAAAAAATGTTTAAGATACACTGCAAGAGGAAGGACAACTCAATGTAAAGGACTGCTGGACAAGATAAAAAAAATACATTGAAACTTACAAGTAAAAATATATTACTGGAGACTGAATTAAATGCAAAATGAGCTGTCTGTACTCTTGCTAATAAAGAAATTAACTAATAAAATTGTAAATTAATGTAAAAAGTATAAAATAAAATCACTAAATTGTATGCAACGAGAGATAACTGGGAAATTTAAATATTTTCTAAGAATGCATAAAAATAACAATAAAAGAAAATAATTCACTGCAGAACAAGTGCAACAAAATAAGGCGCAGAAATAATCACTGCAGCAATAAAGTTACACTGGAAAAATGTAGGTTAAATAATAAAATAAAAATATAAAGAAAAACTGATTGAACACTTTAACTCTTAATTGTAAATTAGGCAAAACAATTTACTCAGAGTAAAGAAAACACTTTACGTTAAAAAAAAGAATTTGAAATTACACTAAGAGTGAATTTGCTCAAAGAAATATGAAAAATATGAATAAAAATAAAACGAAACCAAAACTGGAAGTGTAACACTTACAAGTGGCTGGGCACACAACACTTACAAGTGGCGTGGGCACACAACACTTACAAGTGGCGGGGCACACAACACTTACAAATGGCGGGGAACACAACACTTACAAGTGGCGGGGCACACAACACTTACAAGTGGCGGGGCACACAACACTTACAAGTGGCGGGGCACACAACACTTACAAGTGGCGGGGCACACAACACTTACAAGTGGCGGGGCACACAACACTTACAAGTGGCGGGGCACACAACACTTACAAGTGGCGGGGCACACACAACATATTCACTTATTCATTTTTTTTTAGTATATTCTTACAACAAAATCTTGCTGTGACTGATACGACAAAAATTGCTGGCAAAAATAATGGTACACAAGTCTGCGAAAAGATCAGAGAATGAGACACTGCTGGTGTACGAAAAAATGATACACAGAAATAAATGGATAATTTGGTAGACGACAAATACTGGAGAATACAATGCTGAAAGAATACAAAAAAAATTAATGAATTACTTCACACGGAGTGACTGATTGGTAAACTACAGAATAATACTTACTACAGACAGAGAGTAGCATAAAAAAAACACAGATAAAAATTATGAGATGAGCGATAACACTGAAAAATATTGCAAAAATAATGAGTCAAAGAAACACTGAGTCTACACTGAAAACACAAAGCTTAGAGTACACAAGAAATTCACTGTAAATGTCTCACACACGCAAATGTCTTTAAATGCAGGAAAATGTCTCTAGAAAATTATCACTGAAGTCTGGAGTAGAAGATGAAGTGACTAGTGATGAGGGTAAGGTTGTCCTGTGCGGTGATGACGCCTCCTACACTCACACTGTCGTCGGAAGGGATACACCACCCACTCTCACCACCCACTCTTACAATACCTACCCTCACACCACCCACTCTCACACCATCCACTTTCACCACTCACTCTCACACCTCCAATTCTCATGCCTCTCACTCTCCAACCACTCAATCTCACACCACCCACTTTCACATCACCCACCACCCACTCTAGCACCACCCACTCTCTCTACACTCACTCTCGCACCGCCCAGTCTCTCACCACCCACTCTCTCATAACCCACTCACGCATTCCCACACTGTCAGACCTCCCACTCTCACATGACCCACTCACATATCTCACACCCTCCCACCTCCAAGTTTCACGCCATCCACTCTTTCACCACCCACTCTCACCTACCCACTCTCACTCAACATTCTCTTTCACAACCCAATCTTACACCACCCACTCTCCCACCACTCACTCTCAAACTACCCACTCTCACACCACCCACTCTCGCACCACCCTCTCTCACACCACCCACTCTCACACCACCCACTCTCACAACACCCACTCTCACACCACCCACTCTCTCACCACCCACTCTCACACCACCCACTCTCAAAACACCCACTCTCACACTACCCACTCTCGCACCACCCACTCTCTCACAACCCTCTCACGCATCCCTTACTGTCAGACCTCCCATTCTCACATGACCCAATCACATACCACCCACTCTCCCATCTCCCACTCTCACATCACCCACTTTTTCACCACCCACTCTCACCTACCCACTCTCACTCAACCCTCTCTTTCACAACCCATTCTTACACCACCCACTCTCCCACCACTCACTCTCACTACACCCACTCTCACACCACCCACTCTCACACCACCCACTCTCACACCACCCACTCTCACCACGCACTCACACACCACCCACTCTCACACCACCCACTCTCACATCACCCACTCTCACACAACCCACTCTTACACCACCCACTCTCACACCACCCATTCTCACACCACCCACTCTCAAAACACATACTCTCACACCACCCACTCTGAGACCACGCACTCACACACCACCCACTCTCACACCACCCACTCTCTCACCACCCACTCTCAAAACACCCACTCTCACACCACCCACTCTCGCACCACCCACTGTCATGCCATCGAGTTTTCCAATGGGTAACGGAAAAGAATATGATGTTCAATGAGGACAAATTCCAACTACTCCGTTATGTAAAAGTGGACGAGATAATAACTCTGATCGTACAATAGAGCTCAAAAATAATGTGAGGGACATATGAGTGGCAATGTATGAGGATCTCACTTTCAAGGATCACAACAGTGTCAAGATCACAAGTGCAAAGAAACTGATAGGATGGATAATGAGAACATTCAAAACAAGAGATACCAAGCCACTGATGATCCTTTTCAAATCTCTTGTTCTCTCTAGGCTGGAATACTGCTATACATTAACATCTCCATTCAAAGCAGGTAAAATTGGTGATCAAGAGAATGTACAGAGATCCTTTACTGAACGTATAAGTTCCATGTACTGGGAACGTTTGGAAGCACTTGACTTGTACTCTCTGGAATGCAGGCGAGAGAGGTATGTCATAATCTACACTTAGGAAATCCTAGAAGGAATGTTTCTGAACCTGCACACAGAAATCACTCACTACGAAAGTAAAAGACTGGGCAGGCGATGCAAAATACTCCCAATGAAAAGTAGGGTCTCCATTGGTACACTAAGAGAAAGCACCATAAGTGTCGAGGGCCCAAGACTGTTCAACAGCCTCCCACCAAGCATAGGGGGAATTAATAATAGACCCCTGGCTGCCTTCAAGAGGGAGCTGGACATATACTTGAAGTCGGTGCCGGATCAACCGGGCTGTGGTTGACACATTGGACTATGTGTGGCCACCAATAACTAAGAAGTTGAACAGGTTCTGATTCAACGGGAGACCTGGTCGTGGACCGGGCTGCGGGGGTGCTGATCCCCAGAATACCCTCCAGGTAGACTCCACCGACTCTCAACCCATCCACTCTCGCACTAGCCACTCTCATACCACCCATTATCGCACCACCCACTCTCATACTCCCCATTCTCGCACCACCCACTCTCATACCACACACTCTCGCACCACCCGCTCTCGCCCCACCCATTCTCGCACTACCCATTCTTATACCACCCATCCTCGCACCACCAACTCTCATACCACCCACTCCCGCACCACCCACTCTCATACCACCCACTCTCGCACCACCCACTCTCATACAAGGTACAGCAGACCACGGAGAGACGGAGGAGGTAAGGTAGACCAGGGAGAGACAGGGAGGAGGTAAGGTAGACCACGGAGAGACAGGGAGGAGGTAAGGTAGACCACGGAGAGACAGGGAGGAAGTAAGGTAGACCACGGAGAGACAGGCAGTAAGTAAGGAACACCAGGGAGAGACAGGGAGCATGGTAAGGTAGACCAGGGAGAAACAGGAAGGATGGTAAGGTAGACCAGGGAGAAAAAGGGAGGATGGTAAGGGAGACCAGGGAGAAACATGGAGGATGGTAAGGTAGACCAGGGAGAAACAGGGAGGATGGTAAGGGAGACCAGGGAGAAACAGGGAGGATGGTAAGGTAGACCAGGGAGAAACAGGAAGGATGGTAAGGTAGACCAGGGAGAAACAGGGAGGATGGTAAGGTAGAGCAGGGAGAAACAGGGAGGATGGTAAGGTAGACCAGGGAGAAACAGGGAGGATGGTAAGGTAGACCATTGAGAAACAGGGAGGATGGTAAGGTAGACCAGGGAGAAACAGGGAGGATGGTAAGGTAGACCAGGGAGAAACAGGGAGGATGGCAAGGTAGACCAGGGAGAAACAGGGAGGATGGTAAGGTAGACCAGGGAGAAACAGGGAGGATGGTAAGGTAGACCAGGGAGAAACAGGAAGGATGGTAAGGGAGACCATGGAGAAACATGGAGGATGGTAAGGTAGACCAGGGAGAAACAGGGAGGATGGTAAGGTAGACCAGGGAGAAACAGGGAGGATGGTAAGGTAGACCAGGGAGAAACAGGGAGGATGGTAAGGTAGACCAGGGAGAAACAGGGAGGATGGTAAGGTAGACCAGGGAGAAACAGGGAGAATGGCAAGGGTAGACCAGAGAGAAACAGGGAGGATGGTAAGGTAGACCAGGGAGAAACAGGGAGGATGGTAAGGTAGACCAGGGAGAAACAGGAAGGATGGTAAGGGAGACCATGGAGAAACATGGAGGATGGTAAGGTAGACCAGGGAGAAACAGGGAGGATGGTAAAGTAGACCAGGGAGAAACAGGGAGGATGGTAAGGTAGACCAGGGAGAAACAGGGAGGATGGTAAGGTAGACCATTGAGAAACAGGGAGGATGGTAAAGTAGACCAGGGAGAAACAGGGAGGATGGTAAGGTAGACCAGGGAGAAACAAGGAGGATGGTAAGGTAGACCAGGGAGAAACAGGGAGGATGGTAAGGTAGACCAGGGAGAAACAGGGAGGATGGTAAGGTAGACCAGGGAGAAACAGGGAGGATGGTAAGGTAGACCAGGGAGAAACAGGGAGGATGGTAAGGTAGACCAGGGAGAAACAGGGAGGATGGTAAGGTAGACCAGGGAGAAACAGGGAGGATGGTAAGGTAGACCAGGGAGAAACAGGGAGGATGGTAAGGTAGACCAGGGAGAAACAGGGAGGATGGTAAGGTAGACCAGGGAGAAACAGGGAGGATGGTAAGGTAGACCAGGGAGAAACATAGAGGATGGTAAGGTAGACCAGGGAGAAACAGGGAGGATGGTAAGGTAGACCAGGGAGAAACAGGGAGGATGGTAAGGTAGACCAGGGAGAAACAGGGAGGATGGTAAGGTAGACCAGGGAGAAACAGGGAGGATGGTAAGGTAGACCAGGGAGAAACAGGGAGGATGGTAAGGTAGACCAGGGAGAAACAGGGAGGATGGTAAGGTAGACCAGGGAGAAACAGGGAGGATGGTAAGGTAGACCAGGGAGAAACAGGGAGGATGGTAAGGTAGACCAGGGAGAAACAGGGAGGATGGTAAGGTAGACCAGGGAGAAACAGGGAGGATGGTAAGGTAGACCAGGGAGAAACAGGGAGGATGGTAAGGTAGACCAGGGAGAAACAGGGAGGATGGTAAGGTAGACCAGGGAGAAACAGGGAGGATGGTAAGGTAGACCAGGGAGAAACAGGGAGGATGGTAAGGTAGACCAGGGAGAAACAGGGAGGATGGTAAGGTAGACCAGGGAGAAACAGGGAGGATGGTAAGGTAGACCAGGGAGAAACAGGGAGGATGGTAAGGTAGACCAGGGAGAAACAGGGAGGATGGTAAGGTAGACCAGGGAGAAACAGGGAGGATGGTAAGGTAGACCAGGGAGAAACATGGAGGATGGTAAGGTAGACCAGGGAGAAACAGGGAGGATGGTAAGGTAGACCAGGGAGAAACAGGGAGGATGGTAAGGTAGACCAGGGAGAAACATGGAGGATGGTAAGGTAGACCAGGGAGAAACAGGGAGGATGGTAAGGTAGACCAGGGAGAAACAGGGAGGATGGTAAGGTAGACCAGGGAGAAACAGGGAGGATGGTAAGGTAGACCAGGGAGAAACAGGGAGGATGGTAAGGTAGACCAGGGAGAAACAGGGAGGATGGTAAGGTAGACCAGGGAGAAACAGGGAGGATGGTAAGGTAGACCAGGGAGAAACATGGAGGATGGTAAGGTAGACCAGGGAGAAACAGGGAGGATGGTAAGGTAGACCAGGGAGAAACAGGGAGGATGGTAAGGTAGACCAGGGAGAAACAGGGAGGATGGTAAGGTAGACCAGGGAGAAACAGGGAGGATGGTAAGGTAGACCAGGGAGAAACAGGGAGGATGGTAAGGTAGACCAGGGAGAAACAGGGAGGATGGTAAGGTAGACCAGGGAGAAACAGGGAGGATGGTAAGGTAGACCAGGGAGAAACAGGGAGGATGGTAAGGTAGACCAGGGAGAAACAGGGAGGATGGTAAGGTAGACCAGGGAGAAACAGGGAGGATGGTAAGGTAGACCAGGGAGAAACAGGGAGGATGGTAAGGTAGACCAGGGAGAAACAGGGAGGATGGTAAGGTAGACCAGGGAGAAACAGGAGGATGGTAAGGTAGACCAGGGAGAAACAGGGAGGATGGTAAGGTAGACCAGGGAGAAACAGGGAATGGTACAGGGAGAAACATGATGGTAAGGTAGACCAGGGAGAAACAGGGAGGATGGTAAGGTAGACCAGGGAGAAACAGGAAGGATGGTAAGGTAGAGACCAGGGAGAAACAGGGAGGATGGAGGATGGTAAGGTAGACCAGGGAGGGGAGAAAGGAAGACAGGAGGGGAGAGGATGGTAAGGTAGACCAGGGAGAAACAGGGATGGTAAGGTAGACCAGGGAGAAACAGGGAGGATGGTAAGGTAGACCAGGGAGAAACAGGAGGATGGTAAGGGAGACCATGGAGAAACATGGAGGATGGTAAGGTAGACCAGGGAGAAACAGGGAGGATGGAGGATGGTAAGGTAGACCAGGGAGAAACAGGGAGGATGGTAAGGTAGACCAGGGAGAAACAGGAAGGATGGTAAGGGAGACCATGGAGAAACATGGAGGATGGTAAGGTAGACCAGGGAGAAACAGGGAGGATGGTAAGGTAGACCAGGGAGAAACAGGGAGGATGGTAAGGTAGACCAGGGAGAAACAGGGAGGATGGTAAGGTAGACCAGGGAGAAACAGGGAGGATGGTAAGGTAGACCAGGGAGAAACAGGGAGGATGGTAAGGTAGACCAGGGAGAAACAGGGAGGATGGTAAGGTAGACCTGGGAGAAACAGGGAGGATGGTAAGGGAGACCATGGAGAAACATGGAGGATGGTAAGGTAGACCAGGGAGAAACAGGGAGGATGGTAAGGTAGACCAGGGAGAAACAGGGAGGATGGTAAGGTAGACCAGGGAGAAACAGGGAGGATGGTAAGGTAGACCAGGGAGAAACAGGAAGGATGGTAAGGGAGACCATGGAGAAACATGGAGGATGGTAAGGTAGACCAGGGAGAAACAGGGGATGGTAAGGTAGACCAGGGAGAAACAGGGAGGATGGTAAGGTAGACCAGGGAGAAAGGGAGACCATGGAGAGGATGGTAAGGTAGACCAGGGAGAAACAGGGAGGATGGTAAGGTAGACCAGGGAGAAACAGGAGGATGGTAAGGTGACCAGGGAGAAACAGGGAGGATGGTAAGGTAGAGACCAGGGAGAAACATGGAGGATGGTAAGGTAGACCAGGGAGAAACATGGAGGATGGTAAGGTAGACCAGGGAGAAACAGGAAGGATGGTAAGGTAGACCAGGGAGAAACAGGGAGGATGGTAAGGTAGACCAGGGAGAAACAGGGAGGATGGTAAGGTAGACCAGGGAGAAACATGGAGGATGGTAAGGTAGACCAGGGAGAAACAGGGAGGATGGTAAGGTAGACCAGGGAGAAACATGGAGGATGGTAAGGTAGACCAGGGAGAAACAGGGAGGATGGTAAGGTAGACCAGGGAGAAACAGGGAGGATGGTAAGGTAGACCAGGGAGAAACAGGGAGGATGGTAAGGTAGACCAGGGAGAAACAGGGAGGATGGTAAGGTAGACCAGGGAGAAACAGGGAGGATGGTAAGGTAGACCAGGGAGAAACAGGGAGGATGGTAAGGTAGACCAGGGAGAAACAGGGAGGATGGTAAGGTAGACCAGGGAGAAACAGGAAGGATGGTAAGGTAGACCATGGAGAAACATGGAGGATGGTAAGGTAGACCAGGGAGAAACAGGGAGGATGGTAAGGTAGACCAGGGAGAAACAGGGAGGATGGTAAGGTAGACCAGGGAGAAACAGGGAGGATGGTAAGGTAGACCAGGGAGAAACAGGGAGGATGGTAAGGTAGACCAGGGAGAAACAGGGAGGATGGTAAGGTAGACCAGGGAGAAACAGGGAGGATGGTAAGGTAGACCAGGGAGAAACAGGGAGGATGGTAAGGAAGACCAGGGAGAAACAGGGGAGGATGGTAAGGTAGAGACCAGGGAGAAACAGGGAGGATGGTAAGGTAGACCAGGGAGAAACAGGGAGGATGGTAAGGTAGACCAGGGAGAAACAGGGAGGATGGTAAGGTAGACCAGGGAGAAACAGGGAGGATGGTAAGGTAGACCAGGGAGAAACAGGGAGGATGGTAAGGTAGACCAGGGAGAAACAGGGAGGATGGTAAGGTAGACCAGGGAGAAACAGGGAGGATGGTAAGGTAGACCAGGGAGAAACAGGGAGGATGGTAAGGTAGACCAGGGAGAAACAGGGAGGATGGTAAGGTAGACCAGGGAGAAACAGGGAGGATGGTAAGGTAGACCAGGGAGAAACAGGGAGGATGGTAAGGTAGACCAGGGAGAAACAGGGAGGATGGTAAGGTAGACCAGGGAGAAACAGGGAGGATGGTAAGGTAGACCAGGGAGAAACAGGGAGGATGGTAAGGTAGACCAGGGAGAAACAGGGAGGATGGTAAGGTAGACCAGGGAGAAACAGGGAGGATGGTAAGGTAGACCAGGGAGAAACAGGGAGGATGGTAAGGTAGACCAGGGAGAAACAGGAAGGATGGTAAGGTAGACCAGGGAGAAACATGGAGGATGGTAAGGTAGACCAGGGAGAAACAGGGAGGATGGTAAGGTAGACCAGGGAGAAACAGGGAGGATGGTAAGGTAGACCAGGGAGAAACAGGGAGGATGGTAAGGTAGACCAGGGAGAAACAGGGAGGATGGTAAGGTAGACCAGGGAGAAACAGGGAGGATGGTAAGGTAGACCAGGGAGAAACAGGGAGGATGGTAAGGTAGACCAGGGAGAAACAGGGAGGATGGTAAGGTAGACCAGGGAGAAACAGGGAGGATGGTAAGGTAGACCAGGGAGAAACAGGGAGGATGGTAAGGTAGACCAGGGAGAAACAGGGAGGATGGTAAGGTAGACCAGGGAGAAACAGGGAGGATGGTAAGGTAGACCAGGGAGAAACAGGGAGGATGGTAAGGTAGACCAGGGAGAAACAGGGAGGATGGTAAGGTAGACCAGGGAGAAACAGGGAGGATGGTAAGGTAGACCAGGGAGAAACAGGGAGGATGGTAAGGTAGACCAGGGAGAAACAGAGGATGGTAGGTAGACCAGGGAAACAGGGAGGATGGTAAGGTAGACCAGGGAGAAACAGAGGATGGTAAGGTAGACCAGGGAGAAACAGGGAGGATGGTAAGGTAGACCAGGGAGAAACAGGGAGGATGGTAAGGTAGACCAGGGAGAAACAGGGAGGATGGTAAGGTAGACCAGGGAGAAACAGGGAGGATGGTAAGGTAGACCAGGGAGAAACAGGGAGGATGGTAAGGTAGACCAGGGAGAAACAGGGAGGATGGTAAGGTAGACCAGGGAGAAACAGGGAGGATGGTAAGGTAGACCAGGGAGAAACAGGGAGGATGGTAAGGTAGACCAGGGAGAAACAGGGAGGATGGTAAGGTAGACCAGGGAGAAACAGGGAGGATGGTAAGGTAGACCAGGGAGAAACAGGGAGGATGGTAAGGTAGACCAGGGAGAAACAGGGAGGATGGTAAGGTAGACCAGGGAGAAACAGGGAGGATGGTAAGGTAGACCAGGGAGAAACAGGGAGGATGGTAAGGTAGACCAGGGAGAAACAGGGAGGATGGTAAGGTAGACCAGGGAGAAACAGGGAGGATGGTAAGGTAGACCAGGGAGAAACAGGGAGGATGGTAAGGTAGACCAGGGAGAAACAGGGAGGATGGTAAGGTAGACCAGGGAGAAACATGGAGGATGGTAAGGTAGACCAGGGAGAAACAGGGAGGATGGTAAGGTAGACCAGGGAGAAACAGGGAGGATGGTAAGGTAGACCAGGGAGAAACAGGGAGGATGGTAAGGTAGACCAGGGAGAAACAGGGAGGATGGTAAGGTAGACCAGGGAGAAACAGGGAGGATGGTAAGGTAGACCAGGGAGAAACAGGGAGGATGGTAAGGTAGACCAGGGAGAAACAGGGAGGATGGTAAGGTAGACCAGGGAGAAACAGGGAGGATGGTAAGGTAGACCAGGGAGAAACAGGGAGGATGGTAAGGTAGACCAGGGAGAAACAGGGAGGATGGTAAGGTAGACCAGGGAGAAACAGGGAGGATGGTAAGGTAGACCAGGGAGAAACAGGGAGGATGGTAAGGTAGACCAGGGAGAAACATGGAGGATGGTAAGGTAGACCAGGGAGAAACAGGGAGGATGGTAAGGTAGACCAGGGAGAAACAGGGAGGATGGTAAGGTAGACCAGGGAGAAACAGGGAGGATGGTAAGGTAGACCAGGGAGAAACAGGGAGGATGGTAAGGTAGACCAGGGAGAAACAGGGAGGATGGTAAGGTAGACCAGGGAGAAACAGGGAGGATGGTAAGGTAGACCAGGGAGAAACAGGGAGGATGGTAAGGTAGACCAGGGAGAAACAGGGAGGATGGTAAGGTAGACCAGGGAGAAACAGGGAGGATGGTAAGGTAGACCAGGGAGAAACAGGGAGGATGGTAAGGTAGACCAGGGAGAAACAGGGAGGATGGTAAGGTAGACCAGGGAGAAACAGGGAGGATGGTAAGGTAGACCAGGGAGAAACAGGGAGGATGGTAAGGTAGACCAGGGAGAAACAGGGAGGATGGTAAGGTAGACCAGGGAGAAACAGGGAGGATGGTAAGGTAGACCAGGGAGAAACAGGGAGGATGGTAAGGTAGACCAGGGAGAAACAGGGAGGATGGTAAGGTAGACCAGGGAGAAACAGGAAGGATGGTAAGGGAGACCATGGAGAAACATGGAGGATGGTAAGGTAGACCAGGGAGAAACAGGGAGGATGGTAAGGTAGACCAGGGAGAAACAGGGAGGATGGTAAGGGAGACCATGGAGAAACATGGAGGATGGTAAGGTAGACCAGGGAGAAACAGGGAGGATGGTAAGGTAGACCAGGGAGAAACAGGGAGGATGGTAAGGTAGACCAGGGAGAAACAGGAAGGATGGTAAGGGAGACCATGGAGAAACATGGAGGATGGTAAGGTAGACCAGGGAGAAACAGGGAGGATGGTAAGGTAGACCAGGGAGAAATAGGGAGGATGGTAAGGTAGACCAGGGAGAAACAGGGAGGATGGTAAGGTAGACCAGGGAGAAACAGGGAGGATGGTAAGGTAGACCAGGGAGAAACAGGGAGGATGGTAAGGTAGACCAGGGAGAAACAGGGAGGATGGTAAGGTAGACCAGGGAGAAACAGGAGGATGGTAAGGTAGACCAGGGAGAAACAGGGAGGATGGTAAGGTAGACCAGGGAGAAACAGGGAGGATGGTAAGGTAGACCAGGGAGAAACAGGGAGGATGGTAAGGTAGACCAGGGAGAAACAGGGAGGATGGTAAGGTAGACCAGGGAGAAACAGGAAGGATGGTAAGGGAGACCATGGAGAAACATGGAGGATGGTAAGGTAGACCAGGGAGAAACAGGGAGGATGGTAAGGTAGACCAGGGAGAAACAGGGAGGATGGTAAGGTAGACCAGGGAGAAACAGGGAGGATGGTAAGGTAGACCAGGGAGAAACAGGAAGGATGGTAAGGGAGACCATGGAGAAACATGGAGGATGGTAAGGTAGACCAGGGAGAAACAGGGAGGATGGTAAGGTAGACCAGGGAGAAACAGGGAGGATGGTAAGGTAGACCAGGGAGAAACAGGGAGGATGGTAAGGTAGACCAGGGAGAAACATGGAGGATGGTAATGGTAAGGTAGACCAGGGAGAAACAGGGAGGATGGTAAGGTAGACCAGGGAGAAACAGGGAGGATGGTAAGGTAGACCAGAAACAGGTAGGATGGTAAGGGAGACCATGGAGAAACATGGAGGATGGTAAGGTAGACCAGGGAGAAACAGGGAGGATGGTAAGGTAGACCAGGGAGAAACAGGGAGGATGGTAAGGTAGACCAGGGAGAAACAGGGAGGATGGTAAGGTAGACCAGGGAGAAACAGGGAGGATGGTAAGGTAGACCAGGGAGAAACATGGAGGATGGTAAGGTAGACCAGGGAGAAACAGGGAGGATGGTAAGGTAGACCAGGGAGAAACATGGAGGATGGTAAGGTAGACCAGGGAGAAACAGGGAGGATGGTAAGGTAGACCAGGGAGAAACATGGAGGATGGTAAGGTAGACCAGGGAGAAACAGGGAGGATGGTAAGGTAGACCAGGGAGAAACAGGGAGGATGGTAAGGTAGACCAGGGAGAAACAGGGAGGATGGTAAGGTAGACCAGGGAGAAACATGGAGGATGGTAAGGTAGACCAGGGAGAAACAGGGAGGATGGTAAGGTAGACCAGGGAGAAACATGGAGGATGGTAAGGTAGACCAGGGAGAAACAGGGAGGATGGTAAGGTAGACCAGGGAGAAACAGGGAGGATGGTAAGGTAGACCAGGGAGAAACATGGAGGATGGTAAGGTAGACCAGGGAGAAACAGGGAGGATGGTAAGGTAGACCAGGGAGAAACATGGAGGATGGTAGCGTAGACCAGGGAGAAACAGGGAGGATGGTAAGGTAGACCAGGGAGAAACAGGGAGGATGGTAAAGTAGACCAGGGAGAAACAGGGAGGATGGTAAGGTAGACCAGGGAGAAACAGGGAGGATGGTAAGGTAGACCAGGGAGAAACATGGAGGATGGTAAGGTAGACCAGGGAGAAACAGGGAGGATGGTAAGGTAGACCAGGGAGAAACAGGGAGGATGGTAAGGTAGACCAGGGAGAAACAGGGAGGATGGTAAGGTAGACCAGGGAGAAACAGGGAGGATGGTAAGGTAGACCAGGGAGAAACAGGGAGGATGGTAAGGTAGACCAGGGAGAAACAGGGAGGATGGTAAAGTAGACCAGGGAGAAACAGGGAGGATGGTAAGGTAGACCAGGGAGAAACAGGGAGGATGGTAAGGTAGACCAGGGAGAAACATGGAGGATGGTAGCGTAGACCAGGGAGAAACAGGGAGGATGGTAAGGTAGACCAGGGAGAAACAGGGAGGATGGTAAAGTAGACCAGGGAGAAACAGGGAGGATGGTAAGGTAGACCAGGGAAAAACAGGGAGCAAGGAAGCTGTTGTGATAGAATGCTTGTTGTTTAAGATAATAATAATAATAATATTAATAATAATTAATATAATAAAAAGAATAATAATAAAAATAATAATAAGATCTTTAGTTCTATAAGTACATGTACAAGGTGTACAGACCACAGCTGACATCAATGACATACTACTATACAGAAAGACCCTGGTTATGCTGAGAATTTCGTGAAAAATTAGGCCAGTTTTGTCCCAGGATGCGACCCACACCAGTCCACTAACACCCAGGTACCCATTTTACTGATTGGTGAAAATGGTCAGCAGGTGTCTTATGGAAACACATCCTAATGTTTTCCAGCCGTACCGTGGATTCGATCTCCGAACCAGAGTGTGTTCTGAGTGTGCTAGCTGACACTCCCTTTTAGACAGTTTTATATTTTTGTCTATCAAATATTTTCCAAAATGATATCAGACAAACAATAAATGACATATAAACATAATGTAGGTGCCCAAATGAATAAATACAGCTATATTCTACCACCAGGCCCTGTGGCGAAAGCTCTCGTTGAGGGTTATCACTACTGCTGAGTGATAACCCTCAGCAGCTTCAAGGTCTCCCTTAAGGCTGCCAGGTAGTGATGATGCTCAGGAGGTTCAAGGTGTCAGTTAAGGCTGCCAGGTAGTGATGACGCTCAGCAGCTTCAAGGTGTCCCTTAACCCCTTGAACCTGCTGTAGGTCATCACTACCTGGCAGCCTTAAGTGACACCTTGAACCTATTGAGGATCATCACTATCTGGCAGCCTTAAGGGAGACCTTGAAGCTGCTGAGAGTCATCATTACCTGGCAGCCTTAGGTGACACCTTGAATCTGCTGAGCGTCATCACTACCTGGCAGCCTTAAGTGACACCTTGAACCTGTTGAGGGTCATCACTACCTGGCAGCCTTAAGTGACACCTTGAACCTGTTGAGGGTCATCACTACCTGGCAGCCTTAAGTGACACCTTGAACCTGTTGAGGATCATCACTACCTGGCAGCCTTAATTAAGTGGCACCTTGAACCTGCTGAGCGTCATCATTACCTGGCAGCCTTAAGTGACACCTTGAACCTGCTGAGCGTCATCATTACCTGGCAGCCTTAAGTGACACCTTGAACCTGCTGAGCGTCATCACTACCTGGCAGCCTTAAGTGACACCTTGAACCTGCTAAGCATCATCATTACCTAGTAATCTTAAGTGACACCTTGAACCTGCTAAGCATCATCACTACCTAGTAACCTTAAGGGACACCTTGATCCTGTTAAGGGTTATCACTACCCGTTGTAAAAGCTTCCTCACAGTCTGTTACTATACTCTTGAGACGTGTGCAGGCACCACTCAAACACCACTCACACGCCATCTATGCTGTACCTCGGACTTTCTGGCATATGCTGGGTATTTATAGTTTTTTTATTTGTTTCAGGGCAGGCGAGATAACCTTCACCCAGTCCTCTTCCCAGCCGTGAGGAGTTAAGTATCACTTACACTGTGTTGGTGAAGAGTGAAACATTACATACAGTGTTAACAAGGAGAGAAATCACTCAGTGTTAATAACCAAAGATTTATCTGGCACTCAGGTTTGAGTCAAAGGTGAGGATGAGTGAGGTCCGGGAGCTGGAGTATGTGGTGCTCACGTTGAAAGACATTGACGATGTTGCTCAATTTCTGGTCAACCATTTTTATCCTCGAAATAATGTGGTAAGTCGACTTAATTACTGTACTCAGATCATCATATAATAATTGCCTCTATTTCATCATTAATGTTCTTTCTGAGGTAAACAGCTAAGGATGAGTAACATTGGGAACAAATAATTTAAGGCTTACCCTGGTAGTCACTATGATGGGAACAAATAATTTAAGGCTTGCCCTGGTAGTTGTTATGTTGGGAACAAATAATTTAAGGCTTACCCTGGTAGTTGTTATGATTGGAACAAATAATTTAAGGCTTGCCCTGGTAGTCCTATGATGGCTACAAATAATTTTCACTAAAAATCAGAAAATGATCCTGGACCATTACAAAATCACTTGATATATATGCAAGGACTCCAGTTATTTAGACGAGAAGTTTCTGAAGAAACAGCGTCGTGTCTAAGATTTATGTTAGGTGATGATGTGTTAATATAGAGTGACTCTTTAAATTACTTCTGTGAAGCTGCAAAAAGCGAGAGAAAATTTTCAAAAGTTTCGACTTAGCGAATAATTGTATTCAGTCTCTCCAGAGTGAAAAGAGAATGAACTAAGCAAATTAAATTTGAAACTCGAGAAACTCTTGATAACTTGGGGAAAAGAGAAGAAATAAATGAGCTTGTAGCTTGCTTCTTGATGTCACCTAGAGCCATTTAATTTATTAATTCTATATTTTCTCAACATTTATTTAATATTTTTTTTCAGTCTGCGACTTTAGTGTGATTTGCTACAGCTGTATTGTGACTACAGATTTGTTATTATGTTCTTAGAAGAACGGCACAATGCTGATGCAGATCAGTATGAACAGATAAGCATAAGTCTAACTGACTAAGACTAATGCACACTTATTTCCAATTTGAGCACAGGAACTTCTCTGGGAAAAAAATTGAACACACTATAATACATCAGTAAACAGTGTTATTCCTTTAGCAGCATCTTAGAATTACCGCCATGTATTACGAACATAAGTGTATAATGACTAACACATAGTGTAATAATGCAATAAATAGTAGAGCAGGCAGAAGACAGCAGAGTTTACTTGACTTGTATTTCCTTCACCAAAGAAGCAAGCTGCTATTTACAAGATGTTATTTACAATATACCATGTACATGTGCATGTAGTAAATAAAGATATTATTATTATTATTATTATTATTATTATTATTATTAGTATTATTATTATTATTATTATTATTATTATTATTATTATTATTATTGAAATGTACAATAATGTAAGAGTAAGTGTACAACACAGTGGTCATAAGACGCACAAAGCAAGAGCCAGACACAGCACCGTGAGCGACCAGCACCCCAGACAAGTCTGGTAAAACTAGTGTTACAAGTGAACCACATCGATTCACAGCTCTGGTGGGCTTGTCTGTGACTCGCCAATGAACCGAGTTGCTGATATAACGGAGCCCTTATTAGAATTTTAAATCCTTAGCACCTGGTTAGCTGGTCAGGAGGCAGCCTATATGGGTGAGCGACATATGTTGAACAAAATGTAACATACTTATAGCATGAGATACCGTGGTAACCGTAACTCTATTTCTAGCACTCCCAGCAGATACACTTAGGTCCGTGTCTGATCCCTGGTACGGGTGGAAGCATTAAGAAGTGTTTACTTAAGACACCTGCAGTCCTTCTTCACCTAGCATCAAACCTGAGTGTTAGCCGATTTGTATGGATCGAGTCGTGGGAACAAAATTTACCTAATTTTCCCAGAAAAGTTTTCATAACAAAGAGTTTCGTATATAGTATGTCACTGATGTCAGCTATGGTCTGTATACCTTGTACATGTACTTGTAGAAATAAAGATTACTATTATTATTATTATTATTATTATTATTATTATTATTATTATAATTATTATTATTATTATTATTATTATTATTATTATTATTATTATTATTATTATTTTTATTATAACATCTGGGACTAACTTTGAAAGTAATTCACTACGTGTATGTGTTTCAACACCCTCACACATACACACAAAAACACACACACACACACACACACACGATCTCATCAACAGCAGCCAACATGGTTTCAGGGACGGGAAATTCTGTGTCACAAACCTACTGGAGCTCTATGACATGGTGACAGCAGTAAGACAAGAGAGAGAGGGTTGGGTGGATTGCATTTTCTTGGACTGCAAGAAGGCGTTTGACACAGTTCCACACAAGAGATTAGTGCAAAAACTGGAGGACCAAGCAGGGATAACAGGGAAGTCACTACAATGAATCAGGGAATACTTGTCAGGAAGACAGCAGCGAGTCATGATACGTGGCGAGGTGTCAGAGTGGGCGCCTGTGACCAGCGGGGTCCCACATGGGTCAGTCCTAGGACCAGTGCTGTTTCTGGTATTTGTGAACATAACGGAAGGAATAGACTCCGAAGTGTCCCTGTTTGCAGATGACGTGAAGTTGATGAGAAGAATTCATTCGATCGAAGACCAAGCAGAACTACAAAGTAATCTGGACAGCCTGCAGACCTGGTCCAGCAATTGGCTCCTAGAGTTCAACTCCACCAAGTGCAAGGTCATGAAGATTGGCAAATGGCAAAGAAGACCGCAGACGGAGTACAGTCTAGGGGGCCAGAGACTACAAGCTTCACTCAATGAAAAAGATCCTGGGGTGAGTATAACACCAGGCACATCTCCTGAAGCGCACATCAACCAAATAACTTCTGCAGCATATGGGCGCCTAGCAAACCTCAGAACAGCATTCCGACATCTTAATAAGGAATCGTTCAGGACCCTGTACACCGTGTATGTTAGACCCATATTGGAGTATGTGGCACCAAGCATGTAAAGAAACTAGAGAAAGTGCAAAGGTTTGCAACAAGACTAGTCCCAGAGCTAAGGGGTATGTTCTACGAGGAGAGGATAAGGGATATCGACCAGATGACACTGGAGGACTGGAGAGATAGTGGGGATATGATAACGACATACAAAATACTGAGAGGTTTTGACAAGGTGGACAAAGGCAGGATGTTCCAGAGATGGGACACAGCAACAAGGGGACACAGTTGTAAGTTGAAGACACAGATGAATCACAGGGATGTTAGGAAGTATTTCTTCAGCCACAGAGTATTCAGGAAGTATTTCTTCAGCCACAGAGTAGTCAGGAAGTGGAATAGTTTGGGAAGCGATGTAGTGGAGGCAGGATCCATACATAGCTCTAAGCAGAAGTATGATAAAGCTCACGGTTCAGGGAGAGTGACCTAGTAGCGACCAGTGAAGAGGCGGGGCCAGGAGCTAGGGATGGACCCCTGCAACCTCAACTAGGTGAGTACAACTAGGTGAATACACACACTCACACACACACACACACAGCAACAAGTTGGAAGTTGAATTCAAATTCAAATTCAATTCAATTCAAAGTTTATTCTCTATAAGGATTACAATGCTGAGTTTACAGAAATTTGGTTATTGTGTGGTTTACATGTAGTAAAATTGTGATTACAGAGTGTACCACTAGAACGCTTAGCATGGCTAGGCATTTCGGGCAGACTTCGTTTTATTCTTAATTGTAAAATATTACAAATTATGAGGTAAGTTGGTATTATGGCTAAGTGACTAAATACTAGTTTGTGAGTTTAGCAATGTGAATGCTTTTGTTTTGGCACAGTACATAGTTTCAGTATTGGAGTATCACAGGATTCATTATTTTAAGATTGAGATTAATATTTCTGTTTATGGTCAAATGAGTGAGTGAGTGTAAGTGTGAACCACCAGGTGGTATTCGTGTAGATAGTTGACGGGGTGTATCAGGGAGATAAGATGTTTTCTAATAGTAGTTTTGAAGGTGATGAATGTGTCTGCACTTCTAGAGTTCTCAGGTAGGGTATTCCAGATTTTAGGGCCTTTGACATACATTGAATTTTTGTAAAGGTTTAGTCGGACACGGGGAATGTCGTAGAGATGTTTGTGTCTGGTGTTATGCCTGTGGGTTCTGTCACAACTATCAAGAAAGCGTTTTAGGTCAAGGTTGATATTAGAGTTTAAGGCCCTGTAGATGTAGATTGCACAGTAGTAAGTGTGGATGTACTGAACTGGGAGTAAGTTTAGGTCTATGAAGAGTGGGGGGGTGTGTTGCCAGGGATGGGATTTAGTGATTATTCTTACTGCAGCTTTTTGTTGGGTTATTATTGGCTTTAGGTGTGTTGCTGCAGTTGATCCCCAAGCACAAATAGCATAGGTGAGGTATGGATAAGTAAGTGAGTGGTATAGTGTGAGAAGGGCATAGGATGGGAAAAACCAATCAACAAAATGGGGAACTACTCAGGCATGAGGAACTTCCTGCAAGACATTCAGTGGGAGAGGGAACTGACAGGAAAACTAGTACAAGAAATGATGGACTATGTGGCAACAAAATGCAAGGAGGCAGAGGAGAGGTTTGTTCCCAAGGGAAACAGAAATAATGGGAAGAACAGAACAAGTCCTTGATTCACCCAAAGGTGTAGGGAGGCAAAAACTAGGTGTACTAGAGAATGGAAAAGGTACAGAAGACAGAGAACTCAGGAAAATAAAGAGATTAGCCGAAGAGCCAGAAACGAATATGCACAGAGGCAAGTCTGACCCGAAGCTGTTGTATAGCCACATCAGGAGGAAAACAACAGTCAAGGACCAGGTAATCAGACTGAGGAAGGGTGATGGGGAGTTCACAAGAAACGACCGAGAGGTATGTGAGGAGCTGAACACGAGATTTAAAGAAGTATTTACCATGGAAAGCAGTAGGACTCCAGGAAATCAGAACAGGGGGGTACACCAAGAAGTGCTGGATGAGGTACACATAACCAAGGAGGAGGTGAAGAAGCTGCTATGTGAACTTGACACCTCAAAGGCCGTGGGACCAGACAGCATCTCTCTGTGAGTCCTTAGAGAGGGAGCAGAGATGCTGTGTGTGCCATTAACAAAGATCTTCAACACATCCATTGAAACTGGGCAACTCCCTGAGGTATGGAAGATGGCAAATGTAGTCCCAATTTTTAAAATGGGAGACAGACATGAGGCGCTAAACTACAGACCTGTATCACTAACGTGTATAGTATGCAAAGTCATGGAGAAGATCATCAGGAGGAGAGTGGTGGAGCACCTGGAAAGAAACAAGTGTATAATTGACAACCAGCACGGTTTCAGGGAAGGAAAATCCTGTGTCACAAACCTACTGGACTTTTATGACAAGGTGACAGAAGTAAGACAAGAGAGAGAGGGGTGGATCGACTGCATTTTTTTGGACTGCAAGAAAGCCTTCGACACAGTTCCTCACAAGAGGTTACTGCAAAAGCTAGAGGATCAGGCACATATAACAGTAAGGCACTGCAATGGATCGGAGAATACCGACAGGGAGGCAACAACGAGTCATGGTACGTGACGAGGTGTTAGAGTGGGCGCCTGTGACAAGCGGAGTTCCACAGGGGTCGGTCCTAAGACTTGTGCTGTTTCTGGTATATGTGAATGACATAACGGAAGGGATAGACTCAGAAGTGTCCCTGTTTGCAGATGATGTGAAGTTAATGAGAAGAATCAAATCGGACGAGGATCAGGCAGGACTACAAAGAGACCTGGACAGGCTACAAGCCTGGTCCAGCAACTGGCTCCTTGAGTTTAACCCTGCCAAATGCAAAGTCATGAAGATTGGGGAAGGGCAAAAAAGACCACAGACACAATATAATCTAGATGGACAAAGACTGCAAACCTCACTCAAGGAAAAAGGTCTGGGGGTGAGTATAACACCGAGCATATCTCCTCAGGCGCACATCAATCAGATAACTGCTGCAGCATACGGGCGCCTGGCAAACCTACGGATAGCATTCCGATACCTCAGCAAGGAATCGTTCAAGACTCTGTATACCATTTACGTCAGGCCCATACTAGAGTATGCAGCACCAGTTTAGAATCCACACCTGGTCAAGCACGTCAAGAAATTAGAGAAAGTGACAGGAGGGCCAGGGGAGACATGATAACGACATAAAATACTGCACGGAATAGACAAGGTGGACAAAGACGGAATGTTCCAGAGATGGGACACAGAAACAAGAGGTCACAATTGGAAGTTGAAGACTCAGATGAATCAAAGGGATGTTAGGAAATATTTTTTCAGTCATAGAGTAGTCAGGCCGTGGAATAGCCTAGAAAGTGAAGTAGTGGAGGCGGGAACCATACATGGTTTTAAGGCGAGGTATTATAAAGCTCATGGAGCATGGAGAGAGAGGACCTAGTAGCAATCAGTGAAGAGGCGGGGCCAAGAGGTATGACTCGACCCTGCAACCACAAATAGGTGAGTACAAATATATGAGTACACACACACACACACACACACACACACACACACACACACACACACACACACACACACATAAAAACTACAACAACAACATCAACAACAGTAAGACTAGTCCCAGCGTTAAGGGAAATGCCCTAAGAAGAAATGTTAAGGGATGTCGACCTGACGACACTGGAGGACAGGAGGGTTAATGGAGACATGACAGTGACAAACAAAATATTGTGAAGAATTCACAAGGTGTACAGAGACAGGATGTTGCAGAGATGGTACACAGAAACAAGGGGTCACAATTTTAAGTTGAGGACTAAGATGAGTCAAAGAGATGTTAAGAAGTATTTCTTTAATCATAGAGCTGTCAAGAAGTGAAATAGTCTGGCAAGTGACGTAGTGGATGCAAGAACTATAAATAGTTTTAAGACGAGGTGTGATAAAGCTCAGGGAGCAGAGAGAGAGAGGATCACAAATAGATGAGCACTAGTTACTAAGTACAGACACACAAATGGAGAGAGTAACAGGAGTAGGATGGGAGAAGCCAAACTACTAAAGGGGGGACTTCACATGCACGAGGAATTTCCTGCAAGAGGTTCAGTGGGAAAGAAAATTGGTGGGAAAATCAGTAAACGAAATGATGAACTATGTGACAACAAAACGAAAGAATGCAGAGGAGAGGTTTGTTCCCAAGGGCAACAGAAATGAACATCAAAATGGTATACAATACCGACAGGTTGTTAGGTAAGACACATATGCAACAGTTAGACAACTTTATTCCGAAACGTTTCGCCTACACAGTAGGCTTCTTCAGTCGAATACAGAAAGTAGGCAGGAACAGTAGTTCCTGACTATGGAACTGAACTTCTCCAGGCCGAGGGACTGACAACCTCAAATTCTACGACTTCAAGGGTGATGGACTGATTACATCGTTTTCACATCTCTACTGTTCCTGCCTACTTTCTGTATTCGACTGAAGAAGCCTACTGTGTAGGCGAAACGTTTCGGAATAAAGTTGTCTAACTGTTGTATATGTGTCTTACCGGCAACAGAAATAACAGGATGACCAGAACGAGCCCTTGGTTCACCCAAAGGTATAGAGAAGCAAAAAGCAAGTGTGTTATAAATTGGAAAAAAGTACAGACTACAAAGTATCCAGGAAAATAAAGAGATTAGCCGGGAAGCCTGAAACAAATGTGTAGAGATAAGGAAGGATGCACAGTGGCAATCCAAAAACGACATACGTAGCATCAAAAACCGAATCTCGCCCAAAGCTGTTGTACAGCCTCATCAGGAGGAAAACAACAGTCAAGGACCAGGTAATCAAGCTGAGGAAAGAAGGTGGGAAGTTCATCAGAAATGGCTGAGAAGTATGTGAGGAGCTCAACATTAGATATAAATATAGTGGCGACAGGAAGGAATCCGGGCAGCCGGAATAGTGGGGTACAACAACAAAGGATACACCAACAAGCGCTGGACGAAATATACACAACCGAAAATGTGGGGATGAAGCTGCTAAGTGAACTAGGAACCTCAAAGGTGGGGAGACCGAAAAAAATCACTCACTGAGTCCTTAAGGAGCAGAGACACTGTGTGTGTCACTAACAACAATCTTCAACACTCGCATTGAAACTGGGCAACTACCTGAGGAATGGAGGACTGTAAATGTAATCCCAATTTTTAAGAAAGGTAATATATATGAGGCATTAAACTACAGACCAGTGTCATTCGCATGTATAGTATGCAAAATCATGGCGAAGATTAACAGGAGGAGGAGAGTAATGGAACACCTAGAAAGGATCAAGCTTTTACATGACAATCAGCACGGTTTCACGGAAGGGAAATCGTGTTTCACAAATTTACTGGAGATTTTTGACAAGGTAACGGAAGTAACACAAGAGAGAGAGAACGATGGGTAGATTGCATTTTCTTTGGACTGCAAGAAGGCATTCGACACAGTGCAACACAAGATATTAGTGCAAAACTAGAGGATCAAGTACATTTAAGAGGAAAGTCATGACAGGGAGGCAACAACGAGTCATGGTACATGACGAGGTATCAGAGTGGGTGTCTGTGACGAGCGGGGTTCCACAGGGGTCAGTCCTAGGACCGGTGCTGTTTCTGGTATATATGAACGACGTGCCAGAACAGGTAGACTCGGAAGTTTCCTTGCAGATTATGTAAAATTAATGAAGAGAATTAAAGGAAGAGGACCAGCCAGGACTACAAAGAGACCTGGACAGGCTACGAGCCTGGTCCAGCAAGTGGCTCCTGGAATTTATCCCCATCAAATGCAAAGTCATGAAGATCAGTGAAGGGTAAAGAAGATCGCAGACAGAGTACAGGCTATGGGTCCAAAGACTGCAAAGCTCACTCAAGGAAAAGAATCTTGGCGTGAGTATAATACCGAGCACATCTCCTTAGGCGCATTTCAACCTGATAACTACTGCAGCATATGGGCGCCTGGCAAATCTAAAAATAGCGATCTGATCCCTCGTTCAAAAATCTGTTCACTGTGTATGTCAGGCCCATACTGGAGTATTCAGCACCAGTTGGAACCCACTCCTAATCAAGCACACCAAGAAATTAGAGAAAGCACAAAGGTTTGAAACAGGGTTAGTTCCAGAGCTAAAGGGAATGTCCTACGAAGATAGGTTAAGGGAAATTGACCTGACGACACCGGCGACGTAAAATGCTGTGAGGAATTGAGAAGGTGGACAGGGACAGGATTTTTCAGAGAAGGGACACGGCCAAAAGGGGTCACAATTGGAAGCTGAAGACTGAAATGAGTCAGAGGGATGTTAGGAAGCTTTTCTTCAGTCGTAGAGCTGTCGGGAAGTGGTATAGTCTGGAAAGTGAAGTAGTGGAGGCAGATAGGGGACCTAGTAGCGACCAATGAATTGGAGGGGCCAGGAGCTATGACTAGACTGCTGCAACCATAATTAGGAGAGTACAATTAGGTGAGTTCTTGCACAGTCTTAGAAATGAAGCTGAAGATGTGATACAAAGACGCAGATGGAATTCCAAATTAGAGTCAGGTGTGGCTGGAAAGAATCACTGAGGCATCCCTGGATCTCATAGCAGTCACAGAGACAAAGCACACATAAATAATAAGAGATGCAATCTTCCCGTATGTTTATCAGATCCTGAGGAAAGACAGGGGAGCAGAGAAGGAGGTGTTGCACTGTTCATTAAGGAAGAGATGGCAGACTATGATAGGGGTAGCATATAGGTACCTAGCAGGAGTACTGCATAATGGAAACCAAAAAGTGATGGGAGCCATGATTTATAATGTGTCACTGAACAACAGGAGGCCAAGACAGGAATAAGATGAGAGCAACAGAGTGATGGTGAACACAATAGCTAACATTGCCAGAAGGGCCCACATGAGCAGGGAAAAGTTACTCATCATCGGGGATTTCAAATGGAAGAATCTGGAGCCACATCGGGGACAAGAGACATGGAGATTTAAGATGCTGGAGGCAGTGCTAGGAAACTTCATGTGCCAACATGTTAAGGATGCAACAAGAGAAAGAGGAGACAAAGAACCAGCAATGCTAGAGCTCGTATTCCCCTTGGGCATTTCAGACAGAAGATATCACACACGAAAGGCATCTAGGTGCTAGTGACTTTGTTGTCTTGGGTTTCGAATGCAGAGTGCAGTTAACAATGGAGAGTGAAGCAGCACGAAAATGATGGGAAAAGCCAAACTTCCAAAAAGGGAACTACACATGTATGAGATAATTCTAACATGAGGTGCAGTGGGTAATCGAACTAGAGGGAAAGACAGTAAATGAAATGATGGAACACATGACCACAAAGTGCAAGGAGGCAATAGAGAAGTTCGTACCAAAGTGTAAGAAAAACAGAAGATCAAAGTGAGCCCATGGCTTACCAAGAGGCCAAAGTAAAGTGTGCAATAGCACGGAAAAAATGTAGAAGGCAATGGACCCAGGAAAACTGGCAGTTGAGTCAAGGAGCAAAAATGAATATGCATGGATAAGAAGAGAAGTCCAGTGTCAATACCAGAATGACAGAATCGGAAGCCAAATCTGATCCAAAGTTTCCATACAGCCTCATTAGGAGGAAAGCAACAGCCAAGAACCTGGTAATCGGGTTGAAGAGGGAAGAAAGGAGGGAAGCTCATAAAGAACGACCATGAATTATGTGAACAGCTCAGCTCAAAATTCAGAGAGGTATTCACACTGGAGACAGAGAGGCTTCCACAAAACCGAGGTGGTAGGGCTCAAGAGCAAGTGCTGGACACACTGCACATAACGAGAATGAGGCGTAGAAACTGCTAGGGAACGAGATACTTCGAAGGCTGTGGAACTAAATATTATCTCTCCATGTGTCCTGATGGAGGAACCAGATGCACTGTGATAGCCTCCAACAACAATTTCCAATAAATCTATCAAAAAAAGGACAACTACCAGAGGCGAAGAAGACAGCAACTGTAGTCGCGATTTGTAAGAAAGGAGACAGGTAGGCTACACTAAACTGCAAAGGAGATTATCAGAAAAAGAGTGGTGGAGCACCAAGAATGGAATATCCTAATACATGACAACCAGCACGGATTCAAGGAAGAGAATTCATTCATAACTAACCTATTAGAGTTTTATGACAAGGTAACAGAAGTAAGAGAGGAGGGAGAGGGATGGGTACACTGCATCTTCTTGCGCTGTAAGAAGGCTTTGGACACAGTTCCACACTAGAGACTAGCTGAAAAACTAGAGCAGGCAGGAATAGGAGGAAAAGTACTTCATTGGACTAAGGAATACATGACAGTAAGGAAACAACGTGAGTTGGTCCGAGACGAGGTGTCAGAGTGATTGCATGTGTCGAGTGAGGTTACACAAGGGTCAGTCCTAGGCCCGATGGTGTTTCCTTTATATGTGAATGATAGATATGACGGAAGAGATAGAGGCACAGGTGTCCCTGTTTTACCTCAACAAGTGTAAGGTTATGAATATTGGGGAAGGACAATGGAGACCCCAGATGGAGTACAGCCGAAGAGGTCAAAGGTGCAAATCTCACTTTGAAAAAGGATCTAGAGGTAAGCATCATACCGATTACATTGCCTGAGGCACTCATTAAACAAATAACACATTAACCAAATAACTAAGGCCTCATTCACAACACTGTACACTGTGTACATCAGGTCCATATTGGAGTATGCAGCACCAGTATAGAACCCATACCTGGTCAAACACGTCAAAAAATTAGAGAAAGTGAAAAGGTTTGCAACAAAACTAGTTCCGGAATTGAGGGGTTTGTCCTACGAGCAGAGGTTAAAGGGAACTCAACCTGAAAACACTGGAAGACATGAGGAATAGGGGGGACATGATAACAAAATATAAAATATCGAGGGGAGTTTACAGGGTGGATAGATACAGTGTGTTTCAGAGATTTGACACACCAAGGGGTCACAGCTGGATGTTGAAAACTCATATGAATCACTAGGATGTTAGGAAGTATTTCTTCAGCCATAGAGTTGTCAGGAAGTGGAATAATCTGGAGAGTGATGTAGTGGAGGCAAGCAGGGTGAGAGTGGACCTAGTAGCGACCAGTGAAGAAGCGGGGTCACTAGCTACGACTCGACCCCTGCAACCAAAATTAGATGAAGTAGGTGAGTACACACACACACACACACACACAGATTAGAGAGGCAAATGATAGTACAGACATGATGTCAGGAACATCTATACCAGTCACAGACAAGGGGACTGTAGGGATTCAGGAAAAAATGAGCACAATTGAGAGACCTGTAGACAATGAAGGAGCTATGACGCATGCAGAGACTCCAATAGACAACTGCAGTGGCAAAGAACAGGTGAGCAGGAAAGACAGTCCACTGAGCATAGAGGCTGCAGCAAGGGCAGGGACTGAAGGCAGGAACGTTTCGATGGAAGGAACTAAAACATCTCAGAGGATACAAAGGGAGACACAGTGGGAGTAAGAGAGAGAGAGGTCAGTGTTAGTCTATGGGCTCCAAGAAGTCGAAAGGGAAACCTACGATGAAAGAAACCAGGAGGAGAAGAAAGCAATCGAAGGTATCATGAAAGCAATAAGTGAGGGAGACATGACCCAGGTATCAAATTTTCAGAGAATTGAGTGGTTTGCGAGTGGAAGGAACTGGCCGGTCAAAGTAGTTTTCAAGGCAGAATCAGCTTGAAACCAGGATCCTGCAGGAGAAAGTACGACTGAGGGCCAAACCAGAGTTCCAGAGTGTGTACCTCGATTGCGACAGAACACAAGTAGAAAGGATGATACTGAGAGAGAGGGTGCAAAGACGAAAGGAGGAACGAGATGCAATGAAGATGAGCAGAACCCAGACTCAGGTGGAAGGGCAAACACACCTTACAGAAACACCTGCAGAAGGACTCCAATTACAACCCCAAAACAACTGACCAATCTAAACCAAAACCCACACACTGCTCCCTCTGCTCCCACCCCCACATCACAAACCTCACACCTACAGCAGCTCCCCAAGGACACTCTGCCCTCACCCACCCCAACACAAACCTCACCCACACTGCACACCCCCATATGCCCCCTCCATGGCTCCCACTCCCCAACCCCAAAATTTTCCCAGGACCACCTTGATAGATAAGACGTTGAAGGTGTGGTACGCGAACACAGATGGATTAACAAATAAATACAAGGAGTGGCATAAAATAATCAATGGGAAGTCCCCAGACATCATAGCAGTCACAGAAACGAAACTCACTGAGACAATTACAGACACAGTCTTCCCACTGGGATATCAGATCCTGAGGAATGACAGAAAGAGCAGAGGGGGAGGAGGGGTTGCACTACTCATAAAAAACCGATGGGGTTTGAGGAAATGGAAGGCATGGGCGAGATAGGAGAAAGGGACTGTATAGTAGCTACAATTCAGTCTGGGGAACATAAGGTAGTCATTGCAGTGATATATAACCCACCACAGAACTGCAGGAGGCCAAGAGAGGAATATGAAGAGATCAACAGAGCGATGGTGGACACGCTGGCTGAGGTGGCACGAAGAGATCAATCGTGCAGAGCAAAGTTACAGGTTATGGGTGATTTCAACCATAGGGAGATTGACTGGGAAAACCTGGAGCCTCACGGGGGTCCTGAAACATGGAGAGCCAAGATGGTGGATGTGGTACTGGAAACCCTCATGCATCAACACGTCAGGGACACTACCAGAGAGAGAGGGGAGGATGAACCAGCAAGACTGGACCTTGCATTCACCCTGAGCAGTTCAAACATTGAGGACATCACATATGAGAGGCCCCTTAGAGCAAGCGATCGCGTGGCTCTGAGTTTTGATTACATAGTAGAGCTGCAAGTGGAGAGGGTAACAGGAGTAGATTGGGAAAACCAAACTATGAAAGGGGGGACTTCACAGGTATGAGGAACTTCCTGCGGGAGGTTCAATGGGACAGAGAACTGGTAGGAAAGTCAGTAAATGAAATGATGGAATATATAACAACAAAATGCAAGGAGGCAGAGGAAAGGTTTGTTCCAAAGGGCAACAGAATTAATGGGAAGACCAAAGTGGGTCCTTGGTTTACCCAAAGGTGTAGGGAGGCAAAAACTCAGTGCATTAGAGAATCGAAGAGGTACACAAGGCAAAGGACACAGGAAAATAAGGAGATCAGTCGAAGAGCCAGAAACGAGTATGCACAGATAAGGAGGGAGGTCCAAAGACAGTATGAAAATGACATAGCATCAAAAGTCAAGTCTCACCCAAAACTGTTGTATAGCCACATTAGGAGAAAGACAACAGTCAAAGACTAGGTGATCAGGCTAAGGAAAGAAGGTGGAGAACTCACACGAAACGATCAAGAGGTATGTGAGGAGCTCAACAATAGATTTAAGGAAGTATTCACAATGGAGACAGGAAAGACTCTGGGAAGACACGACAGAGGGGGACACCAACAGGGAATACACCAACAAGTGCTCGATTATATACACACAACTGAGGAGGAGGAGGAGGAGGAGGTGAAGAAGCTGCTAAGTGACCTTGATACCTGAAAGGCAATGGGTGCGGCCAACATCTCCCTGTGGGTCCTTAGAGAGGGAGCAGAAATGCTGTGTGTCCCATTAACCACAATCTTCAACACATCCCTTGAAACTGGGCAACTACCTGAGGTATGGAAGACGGCAAATTTGGTTCCCATTTTTAAAAAAGAAGACAGAAAAGAGGTGCTAAACTACAGACCAGTGTCACTGAGGTGTATAGTATGCAAAGTTATAGATAAGATTATCAGGAGGAGAGTGGTGGAGCACCTGGAACAGAACAAAAATATAAATGACAACCAGCACAGTTTCATGGAAGGCAAATCCTGTGTTACAAACATTCTGGAGTTTTATGATAAAGTAACAGAAGAGACGAGAGAGAGGGGTGGGTTGATTGCATCTTCTTGGACTGCAAAAAGGCCTTCGACACAGTTCCTCACAAGTGCAGAAACTAGAGGATCAGGCGCGTATAACGGGAAGGGCACATTAATGGATCAGAGAATATCTGACAGGTAGGCAACAACGAGTCATGGTAAGTGATGAGGTATCACAATGGGCTCCTGTGACGAGCGGGGTCCCACAGGGGTCGGTCCTAAGACCAGTGCTATTTTTGGTATATGTGAATGACATGAAGGAAGGGATAGACTCAGAGGTGTCCCTGTTCGCAGATGATGTGAAGTTAATTAGGAGAATTAAATCAGATGAGGATTAGGCAGGCCTTCAAAGTGATCTGGACAGGCTGGACACGTGGTCCAGCAACTGGCTTCTCGAATTCATCCCTGCCAAATGCAAAGTCATGAAGATCGAAGAAATGCAAAGAAGACCGCAGACAGAGTATAGGCTAGGTGGCCAACGACTGCAAACCTAGCTCAAGGAGAAAGATCTTGGCGTGAGTATAACACCGAACACGTCTCCGGAAGCACACTGATGTGTGCTTCCGGAGATTAGCATTCCGATACCTAAGTAAGGAATCTTTCAAGACACTGTACACCGTGTACGTCAGGCCCATACTGGAGTATGCAGCACCTGTTTGGAACCCACACTTGATCAAGCACGTAAAGAAATTAGAGAAAGTGCAAAGGTTTGCGACAAGGTTAGTTCCAAAGCTAAAGGGAATGTCCTATGAAGAAAGGTTGAGGGAAATCGGCCTGGCGACACTGGAGGACAGGAGGGATAGGGAAGACATGATAACGACATGCAAAATACTGCGTGGAATAGACAGGGTGAACAGAGACAAGATGTTCCAGAGAGGGGACAAAGAAACAAGGGGTCACTCTTGGAAGTTGAAGACTCAGATGAGCCACAGGGATGTTAGGAAGCATTTCTTCAGTCATAGAGTGGTCAGGAAGTGGAACAGTCTGGCGAGCGAAGTAGTGGAGGCAGGAACCATACATAGCTTTAAGACGAGGTATGATAAAGCTCATCTAGCAGGGAGAGAGAGGATCTAGTAGCATTCAGTGAAAAGGCGTGGCCAGGCGCTGAGTCTCGACCCCTGCAACTACAATTATTTGAGTACACACACACACACACATCTGTGTATCTGTATGTGCAATAACCCATTTGTGGTTGCAAGAGTTTTACTCACAGCTCCTGGTCCTGACTCTTTCATGATCATTACTAAATCCACTCTCTCCCTGCTCTATGAACTTTGACGAACCTCTTCTTAAAGTTATGTATGGCTCCTGCCTCCATAATATAACGCTCCATATCTCACTTTAAAACTCTATGATTGAAGATATACTTCCTAACATCCCAATAACTCATCTTTATTTTTAACTTCCAGTTGTGGTCCTTTGTTCATCTCTGAAACATTCTGTACCTGTCAACCTTATCAATTTTTGTCAGTATTTTATACATCATTATCATCATATCCCCCTATCACTATCTCCTCCGGTATCTTCAGGTTCATTTCCTCTAACCCCTCCTCATAGGGCATACTCATTACCACCGGGACTAATCTTTGCACTTTCTCTAATTTTTTGACGTGCTTGATCAGGTGTGGGCTCCATACTGGTGCTGCATACTCCTAAATTAGTCTGACATACTCGGTGTGTCATGAATGACTTTTTCCTTGGGTGAGGTTTGCAGCCTGTGATTCATGAACATGTACTGCAACTGTGGTCTTCTTTGTCCTTCCCCTATTGGTGGGTTTAAACTCCAGGAGCCATTTGTCAGACCAGGTTTGCAGCCTGTTAAGATCCCTTTAGAGTCTTACTGCTTCCTCATCCACTCTAATTTCCATATTAGCTTCAAGTCGTCTGCAAACATGGACATATTTTAAAGTATCCTTTCTATCATGTCACATATACAAGAAACAGATGCAGCCATAGGACTGATCCTTGTAGAACCTTGCTCGACACATGCACCTACTCCGACACCTCGTCATGTACCATTACTAATTAATTTATTACTTTCAGGAATTCCACGATATATTGCAATATTTTTCCAGCTATTCGTGCCTCCTCCTCTAGCTTTCGAACCAATCAATCTCTTTCGTGGAACTGTGTCGGAAGCCTTCTTACAATCCAAGAAAATGCAGTCTACCTACCACTCAGTCTTGTGTTTTCTGTCATCTTGTCGTGAAACTTAGTAACACTGGTCTATTGTTAAATGCTGCTTATCTGTCTCTTTAAAAACTGGGACTTCATTTGCAGTCTTTCTCATCTCAGGTAGTTATGATAGATGTGTTAGAGATTGTTGTTAGTGACGCACACAGTACCTCTACTACCTCTCTCAGGACCATTGGAGAGATATTGTCTGGGCACACCTACTTCGAGGTAACTAGAATGCTTAGCAGTCCCTTCACCTCCACCTTGGTTGTGTCCAGTACTTGTTGATTTACCCTACCACCCCAGTTTGCTGAACGCTTGTCTGTCTCCACTAAAAATACCTCCCTTAATCTCATGTTGAGCTCCTCACATACTTCCTGGCCATTTCTAGTGAGCTCTCCCTCCTTCCTCAGCCTTACTACCTGGACCTTTACTGTTGTTCTCCTACTGATATGGCTCTACAACAACTTTGGGTCAGATTTGGCTTTCGATGCTATGACATTCTAATATTGCCACTGAGCTTCCATTCTTATCCATTCATATTTATTTCTGGCTCTTTAACTCATCTCCTTATTTTTCTGGATACTTTTCCTTCAGTACTTTTTCCTTCAGTACTTTTTCTCTACACGTTTTTGTGAACCAAGGGCTTGTTCCGGACTTCGCACTGTTTCTGTTCTCCTAGGATACAAACTTCTCATTGCCTCCCTGCAATTTGTGGTCATTTACTCACCTAATTGTACATATTTACCTGGCCCCGCCTATTCACGGTTCGCTACTAGGTCCACTCTCTTCCTGTTCCATGAGCTTTGTCGCATCTTTTCTCAAAACCATGTATAGATCCTGCCTCTTCTATATTACTTTCAGACCGCTCCACTTCCTGACAACTCTATGACTGAAGAAATACTTCCTAACATCCCCGTGGCACACCTGAGTCTTCAGCTTGCAATTGTAACTCCTTAACGAAGTCCCGTCTCTCGAATTTCTTGTCCCTGTCCACCTCGTCAATTCCTCTCAGTATTTCATAAATCGTAATCATGTCCCCTTCCTTCCCTTATCCCTCCTGTCCTCCAGTGTAATCAGGTCGATTTCCCTTAACCTCTCCTGGTAAAACATACCCCTTAGATCCGGGAATAGTCATGTTGCAAACTTTTGCACTATCTCCAATTCCTTGACGTGCTTGACCAGGTGTGTGTTCCAAAATTGTGTTGCATACTCCAATATCGGCCTGACATATGCTGTGTACAGAGTCTTGAACGATTCCTTACTGAGATGTCGGAACGCTCTTCTTAGGTTTGCCAGTGGCTCATATATTACATCAGTTAACTGTGATAAATGGTTTAAAACCGACAAGCTGAAGATTGAGACACTTAAGCTACACATGGAAATCTTTATTGAAGAAACGTTTCGCCACACTGTGGCTTTATCAGCCCATACAAAGGAGAATAGTGAAGAACACGAGGGGTTTGAGGTAATCAGTCCCTCAGCCTTGGGTCGATGCAATGAGTGCATCAACCTTGAAAATAATATAGCATATGTATATATATATACATGTATAACGTTCACCAAGACCAGGGTCCTGGCACGGGTCTTAATCTTGAGAGATCCATCGCTGGCTCCCTAAGGAGAATTGATTCTTCATTGTTGCAGAATATGCTGCTCAAGCACTGTTCTGGACAGTTCAGCTAGTGTGCCTCGTAAGTGACTGTGATTTAGTACTGAAGTTACTCCACATCAGCTGTTTCCTGAGCTGGGGACTGGGCTCTGTCCTCTCTGAGAATCTGCAGATTCATGGCATCTACCGTCTCCTCCCCGGTCAGTAAGTACACCCTCAGGAGTGTGGTGACCATCTGCCGGAACATGCTCTGTTGTTCCGTTGAGTTGATTGTGTTGCAAATAATATCCGTGAATGCTTTGATGAGTGTTAAGAGATCCTCCCTGTTGAGGGCCTTCGTTGTCGGTGGGTTCGAGGTAGTGGATATTATCTTGGCTGTTGTGATCTGTGGGGACTGCTGTGGGTTGTATTTCCTCACTGTGCACACCGTGGCCTGTTGCTGTGTGCCAAGTTGGGTAGCCGGCATCTTGTGGAGAGGTGCAGGCATAACCAGGGAAACCTGCACAGTGGCTGTGCTGGGCAAGGACTGCCTGTGTTGCCGTGTTATGGCCGGTGGGGATTCGTGTAGTGCCCTCTGCTGATTGCGTTGCCCAGATGTTTCCTGTTGGCGCCGCTTGTTCCTTTTTTTTGTTGTTTCTTTGTTGAGGTAGGGGGGAGGAGACCCCTGTCCATGACGCCTGGTTGAGGCTTCAAGGGTCGGAAATTCCTCGGCATTGAGTTGGGTTGCCTGATGAGAGTTCTGCAGTAAGGCAGGATTCTCTGCACCCATCGTCTGCTAAGGGTGATGCTCTGCCGTAGTCTGCTGCCTCATTTTTGGCGTCTTCCAGGCCTCGCGAATTCTAGCGAGTCTCTCGGTGCATCGAGGGTTCCAGGCATGGTGTTTCTGCCTGCAGTTCGGGCATCGTGGAATGGGTGGCGATGCATTCTTCAGCTTGGTGATGCAGTGCTCGGTAGGGTGACGCTGGCTACAAACACCGCAGATTACTCTGTTCGGACAGAGTGTACCCAGGTGTCCGTAGCGCTGACATTTGAAACAGTGAACTAGTTCTGCCGTGAAGGCCCTGACATCGTACCTGCCCCAAGAACCGAGGTCCAGCTGGGATGGCAGCGGTCCTACATGCTGAATGAGGACCTGCCGGGTTGGTGCGTTGCCTGCCGTATTTGCCTTGAGACGTTGAGCTGACACCACACTGGAGTGAGCTGCTACTGCCTTGATGGGCATTATCAGCGGGTACCACATCACTACACCTTTGGTGATCTGCCGAGAATCCAGTTCCTCCAGGGAGAAGGAGAGGTCTGTCACCATGACTTTCTTCAAGGTGATGTGCATTTCCTTGTTGAGAGGAGTCAGTATTGGTTCTCCCCTCAGGTTGAACCATATCTTGAACCTCAGTTTGTGCCGTGATTCAAGGTGTGTATCCACGCCATAGTGAGTTTTGTGTTCCCCATAAGTCGTTACCTTGAATCTGCCAGGTGGTTTGAGCTGGTTTACCTGCTCCTTGGAGGGACGGCATGTCTTACTGTTGTTCACATTGATAAATCCTTCCGTATTCGCTGGCTGCATGGTTGGAGCTGTAAGATCTGCAGACTCTTCCTCTTCCTCTGATGACACGGAGTGGTCTCGTAACTTCTTCGCTAGGATTGCCCCCCACATTGCTAAATCCAAGTCCTCCGTCGTGTCCCTGGACCATCGCGACCTCTTCCTTTCGGCAGAAGTCATGTGGCTTATATACTGTAGCTTATATACTTATATGTGATACCTCCTACCTGTCTACAGCATATAAGCCACTTCTTTGCACATATGCTGTATTCTTTTAAAGACTGATGGACTGATTACATCGACTCAAGGCTGAGGGACTGATTACCTCAAACTCCTGTTCTTCACCATTCTCCTTTGTATGAACTGATAAAGCCATTGTATGGCAAAACGTTTCTTCAATAAAGATTCCCATATGTTGCATAAGAGTCTCAATCTTCAGCAGTTATTTGGTTGATGTGTGCCTCAAGAGAGGTGCTCAATATTTTTTTATATTTTATTTAAAACATGACATTACAAAAATATAATATATAAAACTCACGTAGGGCTATAAAATTAACACAATCCTACCTACAGCTAACATTACACACCACACTTACAACTCCCTGTAGGTACAACCCCCCCCCCCCTCTGTTCCCTCATCCTATCACTTAACCCAAACCTGTTGGAGCTAACCAACAGAATTACACAATATGAACAGCACTTTTATATACACATCCCTCGTAATGGTACTTAATAATCGACTACAGACCATGCAATTCATTGCACTGAACATATTACACAGACATATTACCCCTCCCCCGTGGATATCCACCCACCCCACTATTTACAACCTAACATACTACAAACAATGGATGTTACCTAATCTAATGTCACAGAGCAATGATCAAAACATTTATTTATGTAATTGTCCTAATGGTTCAGTTACGTAACAATATGTATCACACAACAATGGTGATATAGAAAAGTCACAAAGACATACAAAATTACTACAAAGCCATAGGTATAAACTTAGTCTCAAAAATCCAACACATGTAAGCTTGTAATAATGTTGGTAGAATTACCGACAATATGTAAAGTAAAAGGACACAAGTGCAACTAATGTGACATTTTATTGTGGCAACGTTTCGCTCTCCAGGAGTTTTATCAAGCCATTACAAACAATACATGGACACAGAGGGTATATAAAGGCTCAGAGTGAGGTGCAATACTAGTGAGGTACCATTTCGATGTTAACTAGTGGCAGTAGTGGTAGTAGTAGTGACAATATGGTAAAGCAATTAATTCGTACATGAGTAAAAGAATATAAAAGCTATTACTTGGGCAACATACAAATAGGTTGAACAAATATAGACTGGATAGAGAAGGTCTGTTTCAGTGTTCACTCTCTGTAATGTGCTTTGTGTAGTATAACAGGAGAGACTATGTGATGGCAGGGTTTACTGTTTTCAGGAGGATTCTCGCTAAGACTGCAGAGATGGTGAAGCTGCCTTTGTTTTGTTTAATTGTATTTGAAACAGTGATCAGTGCTGATTCGAGGCACTTGCGTCTTCGGAAATTAGTTTCTTTGATCACTAATTGGGCGTCCATGAATTTCATGAGATGATTGGTGTAATTTCGGTGTTGTACACAGGCGTTGTTCAAGTTATCGTTCCTACATGCGTAAATGTGTTCGTTGAGGCGGGTGTCGAGGTTTCTTGCTGTTTCACCTACATAAATCTTGTCACAGCCTCCACAGGGTATAGTGTAAACCCCTTCGTTGACTGGTTCGTGGTGCTTTGATTTTGTCCTGGTTAGATCCTTTATTGAAGTGCTAGAAGCGATGGCGACTCTTGTGTTAGCTTGTGAAAATACTTTAGAAACGTTCAGTGCAACCTGGCTGTTGGGAAGAGTTATAACTTTGCTGGGAGTGGTGTTGGTGCGTGGAGAATTAATGATCTGAAGAGCTCTTTCCTTGCAGTCTTTGATGAGAAAAGGAATGAAAATGTAACTCAGTGAAGGTTTGGTGAATGTATGTACATTCCTCGTCAAGAAACTCAGGACTACAAATTCAGTATGCTCTTAGGAAAAACCCGATGATGATGCCTCTTTTGGTCTTGGTATCTTGACTGGAATAGAAGTGTGTGAGATTATTTTTATTGGTGGGTTTCCAATAAACTTGAAATCTTAGGTTGTTGTCTACTTTGTGAATGAGGACGTCGAGGAAAGGTAGCTTGTCATTGGACTCTTCTTCTAGCGTAAACTGGATCGCCGGTTCGCCTTGCCTGAAGATTCCGTACATCAAAACGTTTGGGAGTTATTACGAGGACGTCGTCCACGTAACGTAACCAAGTGACGCTTGAAGGGATGATGTTGGCGAAGTGTTCGGACTCTAGGTGCTCCATGTATAAGTTGGCTAGGACGGCACTGATGGGGGACACCATTCCCATGCCGTAGGTTTGTTTGTAGAGATTTTTATTGAAAGAAAAACAGTTGAAATTAACACAGAGTTCAATCAAGTCAACAAAATCTCCGGGAGGAAGAGGAAGATTAAGGTCCTGATTGACTTTACGTCGTAGAACCTCGATGGCTTTAGTGGTAGGTACTTTTGTGAAGAGGGAAGTCACGTCCAAACTGTTAGTTTCTTGTTATGGATGGAGAGGTTGCGGATGTGGTTGAGAAGATCGCCTGAGTGTTTAAGATGAGCGGGGCTGATGGTTCCCAGAAGGCAGGAAAGATGTTTGGCAAGAACTCCGGCTAGTTTGTGTGGAGCACTGCCTATACCTGACTTGATGGGTCTGAGAGGAATATTGTGTTTATGGGTCTTGGGTAAACCATACATGTGTGCTGGTTTACGGTTGCTTGGTAACAAGTACAGAAGTTTCTTCCCTTCTCTAGTGCGTTTGAGTATTTGTCTGGTTTTGTATAGAAAATCTTTGGTGAGTGTCTCCCACTGTTGAGTGCTGATGGGTTCGTATGTAGACTGATCACTCAAAAGGTCCATCATTTTAGTGTTGTAGTCACTGGTGTTGAGTATGACAACTCCACCTCCTTCGTCGGCGGTGGTGACGATAATGTTGGGGCCATTGGTGAGGTCCTTAAGGGCAGTGATGTATCGTCTAGGAAGATTAGAAGAAGGTTCACATAAAGCTGCAGTGAGAAGGCCCTGTAAATAACCCTTCTGGAAGTTGCTGTCACTGTGTCTATGGTTCCTGGTAACTAGTTTGAGTTGATAGTTAGGTTTGCGTATGTTGGTGGTAAATTTGAATCCCAAACTCAGTGCTTGTTTCCCGTAGTCAGTTAAGGTGCGTGACGATAAGTTGTTTATCAGGGATTCGCGTCCCATTTCCTTCCATCGACTGTTAGTGCATGTTACAAAAAACGCGATTCTAAATGCTTAGAGATCTCCAGTGAATACTAGAAAGGACTGCCCTTCTAGCATCCAGCCTGTTACTGGGTTTTCGTAACAAGTAGTCAGTATCTTGTCCAATTATCCATTAGAATTCAGTATGTATCAATAGTGCTTCAGGATTACAACTGGTAGGCTACTAACTAGAGAAATTAAAATTTAATAAATTTATTAAGTCTAGAGGTATATTATTAAATTAAATTAAATTAAATTAATCACAGTAATCAAAATAATATCACATCTCTCGAGTACAATATTATTGTGCTGAAAGCACATATCACATTTATAATTCTTAAGTACCGTCTGGTACATTAACATTTAATAAGATATTACAAATATGTACAAGTAAGTTTGTGTATGTATGTAAGTGCTCTAAGTAGTTCTCTGTCTCACGACTCGACTAGACTTAAACAAGTGACTGACAAAGTCCTCACATAAACTAACTTCTTGACCGACTGGCAACCAGAACAGTCTGCTTGAACAATAAAAAGAATGCTAAGCCCAATAGCAATACAACAAGCAACTGCGACACAATCAGCATCAAGGAGATAATATAACGACACTAAGTAGGGACCATCAGCAGATCCTCCACAAAAGTCATAAAACTCCTATAATACTGAATCTAAGTTCAGCATAAGAAAATCACCGACTGTGATAATACACAGATACCAGTACAAGTTAGTAGGTCAGAAGCTACAGCTCAGGACCTGAGTTGCTCAGAGTGTCTATGCGACACACAACCTCAGTACAACGTCGAAAATCACTAAGTCTATACAAGGTTCTGTGAACAGAGTTCTACAGAACTAACAAGAATAATGAGACAGACAATCTGTCCAACCACCAAGAGAGTCTAGACCAGACTGAATACTTCAGGCGAGGTGAGGACACCCCCCCCCCGTCGATCACGTGATAGCTCTGTGGGTCGCTGCCCAGCGAGAAACAGAAGCCGTCAGAATAACGAGCAAAGAGCGATAATTACAGTAGTTAGACAATCAAGACTTGAACTGAGCACATAATATGTTACATCCTACCTAACAAGTCAAATAACAATATAAAGCAATACATTTACGATTTAGCTATTATCGCAAATATAAGCAATATAAAATTAAATGAAAAGGTAATAATTATATATATACATAATAATCATTGCAACCCATTCAGGGGTTGCAACAGTGCAGAGGTACTGAAGTTTGCGATTGAGTTTAACCTAGTGAACATCGAAATGGTACCTCACTAGTATTGCACCTCACTCTGAGCCTTTATATACTCTCTGTGTCCATATACTGCTTGTATTGGATTGACAAAGCTCCTGGAGAGTGAAACGTTGCCACAATAAAATGTCACATTAGTTGCATTTGTGTCCTTTTACTTTACACATGTAAGCTTCTACACATTTAAACATGTAATTCCAAACGTTAAAAAACAATAACACAGCTTCAACATTCAAGCTCTATACAGCTTATACGGACATAACATAGTGCTGATGACAACAGTACAATACAACGTAAAATGTAACTATAACATAAGTAACTCCTAAAGACTGTGCCTAGCACGCACCTAACCACAAAAACCTATAACACCACTGTTGCCCAACTTTATTTACACTATCTGACGTACATTAAACTCTTTACTCTCAAAACAAAACTGAAAATTGCAGATCACCAGTGACGAACAATAATGCACAGACATTAATACAAACATATCACAGCATATCTCTGGACACCGTGCATGATCACAGCATCAACACTATGCAGTGCAAGGCACCTAGAAAACAATTTGGAGCAAATACATGCAATTATTGGAGTAAAACCTCAAATTACAATGTCATTACCGTAAATCAACATTACCACACACAATATGTATAATAAAGCAGGAGATTATCAAACAATTGGCGTTAATCCTATTGGAGAAAACCTATTACACACCTCTTAATGTGTCACACTCAAAACTCACCTCAACATCCTTTCCTCACACAATTCCACACACACACAATCGACCTCTGCAACACACAACCCCCCCTCCGGGGAAGGCCAGCCCATTCATGCCCCTGACCGCTTATAAAGTCCATAAATCCGTCAAAAGAAAGTCCCTATAGCCCTCCGACAAATTCCTCTCCCACCTCCTACCATATATTTCCCTGTTGCGACACTTTGTTCTATACAAGGATGCTGCTATGGCCATCCTACGTTCCTCCGCCCCCTTGTCTCTCATTGCCCATGATATAAACACGAAATCAACCACAAAGTAAGCCACTTCCCTTTGAACCTTTACCCCTACCCCACCTACATCTAAACTTAGCGCTCTCAAAACCGACAACCCTTTCCCCCCCACATACCGGATTACTTTCCTTAACCAGTCCTGCACAACCCCTAGGCTTTCGCAAAAATAAACTATATGAAAAGCTGATTCATCTATCTCACAAACCTGACACTCCCCACCCTCCCTTATTCGCCTATTTTGTAATACAACCCCAGACGGCAATATTCCGTGAAGAAACCTATACATTACCTCCCTCACGCACGGCCGGATGCATAACCCTTTTAATCGACACCAAATGTCTTCCCATGCGTACATCAGGTACACTCCTTCCGTTGCCACTGCCACCTTAGGCCATGGACCCTACCCGCATGTTTCTCGAATCTCTGACCATCATCAATAGACGCAACAACTCCTCACCATCTCTCAAATCCTGTCCCTTCCACCATCTCCGAATATCTCCCTGCAGCATCCCCAACCCTCCACTGGTCCATGACCCTCACCTGGTCCATGACACACCACCTCATCCCCCCACCCCAGCCCTCCCGCTCTCCCGCCAATCCCATTCACCCAATCTCATGAGCTTTGATTTATGCACATTCACTGTCATACATGTTACCATCCCAAAAACATCTATAACTTTCTCCAGACCCTCCAGTCCCTCCCTCCCACTCACTAGGACAATTGTGTCATCAACATAACCTATGATACCGGGACTCCCACCTCGTATGTCCTCCCTTACCCACTCCTGTATGCACCTTTCCACTGCACTATAAAACGGATTCTGTAAACATGCAAATAATATTTGTGACAACAGGCATCCCTGCCTCAATCTCCTGCCCATTTTCACATGCAACCCCACCCGCCCATTAATCTGTACACACATCCCGGCTCCCTGATATGAAGTACGTGCCCAATTTACAATGTCCTCCCGGAACCCCTGCCGCTCCATGATTCTCCACAGAGCCTCTCTCTCGAAACTGTCATACACCGTTCTCCAATCCAACGCCAATACCCCTCGTTTCCCCTCTCGCGAACCCTCAATAAGCCTTCTAATAACCCCATGCCCCTCATACATTGATCTCCCCGGAATCCCATATTGACCCCTCACTATTACCTTTCCAATGACTTTCTTTATACGATTTCCCAAAATTTTTGCAAAAAGTTTGTAGTCTGCGCACATGAGTGATATCAGCTGGTAATCTCTCACCGTGCACTGACTTTCATCCTCTGGCACCAAAACTACTAGCGCTGTCGCCTGCAACGGTCCAAACGCACCCCTCTCTTTTATGATATTAAATAATTACACCAAAAAGTCTTTTACTACTCCCCAATGCTGTATGTAAAGCTCTGCAGGCAGCCCATCTATTCCCAGCACCTTACCCCTGCTTATGCTCATTAAAGCCGTCCACACCTCTTCCTCCACAATAGGTCCCTGTAACTGTTCCCTGTCATCCCTGTCCAGCACACACTGCACCCATCCCCCCATCTCTCTTAAAGCCCCCTCTCTCACACCCACACTCCTCATGTATGCACAAAGCCAAGCATCAACATACCTTCCCATCCCCTCTGTTGTCACCAAATCTTGTCCCTCCATATAACCCTCGATGTCCTCAAGAACCCTCAAACCCACCATTTCCATTGCAACGAGCCAGTGTCCCTGCCCTTGCAGGACACACGCCGATGGTCTATCACCCCACATGACCTCCTCCAACCCCCCTAAAACCCTTGCCGCATCAAACCTTTCGTTTTGCACTTCGATTAGGCGTTCCTTCACTCCCTCTATGTCAGCCACTGGGGCTCCCATTCCTCCCTTCCTCTCTCATAATACTACCTAAAGTCAGTGCCGGATCAGCCGGGCTGTGGCTCGTACGTCGGACTGCGTGCGGCCAGCAGTAACAGCCTAGTTGATCAGGCCCTGATCCATCGGGAGGCCTGGTCATGGACCGGGCCGCGGGGGCGTTGATCCCCGGCATAACCTCCAGGTAACCTCCAGGTAACTAACCCTCAAGATACCTAATAAGCCCATAAGCCAACTGATTCTCGTCCCATCCCTGTCGTACATAGAACTCTAGAATCCTCGTCTTCGCCGTCACATCCCACTATCTCAAAACATCCCACACTGACTTCCATCCCCTCCCATAAGCCTTTCCACCATTGTGCAAATAGAACCCTCCCCTCAACATCTTGAAGCAACCGAATATTCAATTTCCAATAACTCTTATACCTGTTCAGCCGACCCTCCCATCCCAAATCCACCAAAACACCTCTATGATCAGAAAAAGACACATTCAAAACCCTTACACTCCGCACCACTGCTTTCCTTGTCACGTACATCCTGTCCAGCCGTGCAGCATACCCTTGCCTCACAAAGGTGTGCTCCATCTCCCACGACGCCCCCCCTCCACATCCACCAACCCCATCCCGGTTACCAGGTCCCTCAGAACGCCAGAACAATGTCCTGCTCCCCTAGGTTCCACATCCCTGCGGCGTATGACGCAATTCCACCACAGCTAATGCTGGAAGCGACTGTAAGTGATACACCAACACTTCTCCTTTGTATGGACTGATGAAGCCACTGTGTGGCGAAACGTTTCCTCAATAAAGATACCCAAGAGATGCACATGTGTCTAATTCAACAACATGTCGGTTCTCTGAACCATTCATCTACAATCCTGTAAGACACTGCAACTTCTTGGGATCTTAATACTTTGGAATTCTTCACTTGCCTAACCCTTGGGCACGACCTACTCCCACATTGGACAAATGTGACCACGTACGACTGCTGCACCTCTCCTGTCTACGGTTTATAAGCTGCTTCTCCGCTCATATGCCGTATTCTATTCAAGATTGATGGACTGACCACATCGACTCAAGGCTGAGGGACTGATTACCTCATTCTCCTCCTGTTCTTCAAGTTTCTCCTTTGTATGAGCTGATGAAGCCACTGTGTGGCGAAACGTTTCATCAATAAAGATACCCAAGAGTTGCACATGTGTCTAATTCAACAATATTATCTGATTTAGGAATATACCCGGGTATGATGTGCATATATATATTTATGTATTTTGAGTAATGTGTTGGGTAGGTAGGTAACAGCTGGCTAAGAGTTGAAACAAGGTATGTCCTTGGAGGGTAGTTTAGCCTACTATTCCCTCTCCCCTTTGGCGAGTTGATGTCATGTAGGGATTAATTGTATTAATTCAGTTCGTTCTCTCTGCCGACTCAGTGTGCATTGACTGAGCTACCCCTCCAGTGCTCCACCTTATTCTCACTTGGATAGAGAATTCTGTTGTAGAAACTCCTGAACCAGCTTGAGGTTTATTCTGAAGTGAAGTCTGCCGACAGTTATATACTGTTACCTTCAGTTTACGATGTGACGACCTGTGTCAAGTTTAGAACTTTAAATGATATATTCCTTATGCCAGGGAGTTACTCAGTGAAAGTGTCCATTCTCAATGTATATACTCGCGTACAAGTAATGTCATTATTGAGGGAGCAGTAATATTCCTCTGATTATTTAACAAGTGTAGTGACCATATTGATGTACATTCTATTTAAGCGTTTTCTTATGTGAATGAAAGTTTCTGACGAAGTGATATTTAATAGATATTTATGAATATCTAAAAAGTATTTAAGCTTTTAAATTAAAAGAAACTAGAAAAGACTGAGTAACTATTATTTGTGCCTTACATTTCTAAGTTTGGAAGTATCTTCTCATTCTATTAAGTGTATTGTTAGGGAGTGCACTAACCTGGCTAAAGATTAAGATTCGAACCGTAACAAGTGGGGGCCTGTTTCGGGAGCTTTGAACTTCTTGACCATGGATCGTGACATATCAGAGTTGGTGAAGGACTTAACTCCATATACGCTGAAGACTTTGCCACTACAACAATGCTGGCAAGTGGCTAGATATTTGGGAATTTCTTATAACAATGGTTATACAGCGAGTACCGTCCGTTCTATAATACAGAACATACTGTTTTCTCAGCGAGTCCAACACTGTCCCGAAGTTGGACTCGCATGGCAAGACACCCTCGGAGGAATCTTTGTCCCTAGGAGTAGCTCATTTGGTGGCTTCATTTGAAGGCCTCACTTTGGGAGCAGAGTCTCTGTGTCGGGAAAACGTGCCACCACCTGATAAGTGTAATGAGAGCCCATTAGCTAGCCCTGGTCGTATAGGGACGACCGGAGATGGAGCTCGTCCCAAGCTTCACATAGAGGGACACTCTCCTCCCACTCCTCCAGTACCTTTGACTCCTCTCACACTCGAACACTTTCAATGTCTTGAATATCTTATGAATTTGCAAACAGAGCAACAGGAATCTCAGTGCCTGCTGTATAAAGAAGAGTTCGAGAGGGAAGACATCCGATTCGAGAGGCAAAAAGGAGGAAAAGAGTAAGTCGTCCGCTACTCTAACCTTGACCTTTGACCTTCATAGGGCAGCCTCATTAGTGCCTAGGTTCTGTGAAACAGATTTGGACACTTCGACACATTTGAGAATCAGGCACGAGGGATGAGATGGCCTCGTGAACACTGGGCTACCTTACTTCACACAACACTTAAGGGTAAGGCACAATCATGTACTGCATCTCTCCCGTATGATAAGTATGCAGATTACGAGGCAGTTAAGATCATTTTAAAGGAGTATGACTTACTTCCCGTTAGTTATCAGCGTACCTTCCGCTCTCTACGAAGACTGCCCGGCCAAACCTGGGTAGAATTTGCCCGGCAAAAGAAGGTGGCTCTAGAGCGATGGCTGAGGTCATCTGGGTGTGATACTATGGAGAGTCTGATACAGTTGATCTTACAAGAAGAATTTCAGAACTCTCTGACGGGCGATGTACGCTCCTTTGTTATCGAACACCAGACTGCAGATGTGTTGGCCTCTGCTTCTCTAGCTGATCACTTCGAGATAACCTTTCAAATGACAAAGGAAAAAGGGTCTAGAGAGAAAGCCAGGTTATGTTCTTCTAAGAGTCAGCCTTTCTCTCCTTGGAAAATGGATCAGCAGACCTCTCCTCCTCATTCAGCAAAAGCCTACTCGAGTGTCGTCCATAGTAATGGTAAAGGAAGACCATCTTATGAGAGAGATGCAACAAGAAGAGGCCCAACTTGCTCTTATTGTCAGAAACCAGGCCATTGGAGGCGCTCATGTTTCCAATTAAGTAGAGACCGTAGGCGGTCAGGTTTCGAAACATTACCTGTACAGATAACGTCATCCTCAAAATCGAAGTGCCTAATTCCCTCTGAGTTGTTGGCAGACGAAGTTTCGGAAGCCATGTTGCCTTACTGTTTAAGGGTAAGGCTGGAATTAGAGGACCAAATGGTGGACATAGTATCCTATCGGGATACGGGAAACTACCTGGCCTTACTGAGAAAAGGAGTACTTCCTCTAATAATAACCTGGATGTTCTGCTAGAAGGTTACGGTGGCGCCATCACAAGAGTACCCCTTCATAAGGTGTATGTGAACGTAGATTCATATCAAGGAGAAGCTGTTGTGGGCCTTTCTGATACTGATTTTCCCATTAAGAGTGTGAATCTATTGGTGGGTAATGATTTAGTAAGAGGAGGAATTTGCCGAGAACCTTGAGTTATAGAGAAGTTCTCTGGAAAGAATTACGCCATTGAAGGGTGTAAGGAAGGTCCTTGTCTATTCCCTCTTACAGCTATAACAAGGGCTATGGCTAAAAATTTGGAACCACTGCCTACTCCTGATGAACCCTCAGATTGGGGTTTGGATGCTATGTTCAGTGCCAGTGATCAACACGAAGTCAAAAATCAGCTTCCAAAATCCCAAGTGGTACATTTTGCCCCATTATGGAGCAACGACTTTAATCGGGAAAATTTAGTGAAAGAACAGCTTGAAGATCCGCCGTTGAAACAGGCAAGGGATCAAGCACTTACTGAGATGGAAGCTGTGGGTAAGGAAGAATGTTTTTATTACTTTGACGGTATCCTGATGAAGAAATTTCCGTAGACTTCAGTTAATTCATGTCTCAAGCCAAAACAGCTTTTGGTTTTACCTGTCCGATTTCGGGAGTTAGCGTTGGCAGTGGCACATTCTAGCCCCATGGGTGGACATTTGGGAATAAGAAAGACTCTAGGAAAATTAGCCCGATATTTCTTCTGGCCCAAAATGAAGGATACCGTGACTGAGTACTTGAGAAACTATGTTATTTGCCAGCTCATTGGAAAGCCTGCACAAAAATCTCCTGTGCCCATCTTACCTATTGCCGTAGAAGGCGAACCCTTCTCTCGGCTCGTAGTAGACTGTGTGGGACCTCTCCCAAAAACTAGGCTTGACAACCAATATCTTCTTACTATAATGGATACGACTACTCGGTATCAAGAAGCTGTGACCCTACGCAAGATTAGTGCTAAGGCTATTGTGAGAGGTCTATTTAGATTCTTTGCACAGTTCGGATTCCCTAAGGAGATTCAATCTGACAGAGGGACGAATTTCACATCAAAGATTTTCCGTGAAGCTATGTCCAGGGTCGGAGTTAAACCCATTGTTTCAACAGCATATAGACCCCAAACCCAGGGTGTCATAGAGAGGTTTCACCAAACCCTTAAGATCATGATGAGGGCATACTGTGAGCAGTTCTCAACAGGCTGGGATGAAGGTATTCCTTTCCTCCTCCTTGCCTTACGAGAGAGTGAACAGGAAAGCTTAGGATATAGTCCTTTTGAGCTTATTTATGGCCATGCAGTCAGAGGACCATTAGTAATGCTAAAGGACGCATGGTCAGGAAAAGTGGAGCCTTCATGTTATCTCCCATGGCAATGCAAGAACACTTGGTTTTTACTCGGCAATTGGCCGCTGACAACCTCAGACAAGCTCAAAACCATATGAAACAACGTTTTGACAAGACTGCTGTTGAGAGTTCATTAAATGTGGGAGACAAAGTGTTAGCTTTAAAGCCGGTACCAGGCCATACCTTGCAACCCAAGTATGAGGGTCCAATGGAGGTGATAAAGAAGTTGAGCAAGGTAAATTATGTGGTAAAAACACCAGGAAGAAGAAAGATAGAGATAAGACTGAAGAACTCGAAAATAATGGAAACCTTAGATGATTATCTCGGTAACTTAGAAAAGGAAAGAGCAAGTGAAATCCGAGACTTGATTTACACCTATAGAAGTCTCTTTGGAGATATCCCAAGACAGTGCACCATGGGGATCCACGATGTGGACATGCAAGAAGCTGCTCCGGTTAAACAAACTACGTATAGAGTCAGCCCAGTAAAGAATAAAGCTCTGCAGGAGGAAATAAGTTTCCTGCTGAATCATGGTTTGATTGAACATAGCAAGAGCTCTTGGGCTTCACCATGTGTCCTTGTACCTAAGTCGGACGGTTCATTTAGGTGTACTGACTATCGGAGAGTAAATTCCCTGACGGTGCCTGATGGATTCCCCCTTCCTAGGATTGACGACCTAATAGACAGAGTCTCCAGAGCAAAGTATGTCAGTCGTTTGGACCTCTTGCGTGGTTATTAGGTGCCGTTATCGCCCCGAGCGCAGGAGATTTCTTCTTTCACCGTGCCTGGAGGCCTGTTTAACTGCAGGGTGATGCCCTTCGGGCTCTGGAACGCAGCCTCGACCTTCCAGAGACTTATGAATCAGCTGACATATGACTTGGAAGGAACAGAAGCCTACCTAGATGATCTGGTAGTATTCAGCGATGACTGGCCTCAACACCTGATTCGGCTGGAAGCGCTCTTGAAAAGGCTGGATGAACACCATTTCACCGTCAATCTTGCCAAGTGTGAGTTTGGTCAGGCCCGGATAAAATATCTGGGATTTAATATAGGACAAGTCATGGTTGCCCCCGTCAATGCAAAGATTCTTGCTATTATGGATTTTCCTGCTCCTCCCATAATGCTCTGCATAAAAGGGGCTTTGGCATGCTGCACTTCAAAAATTGTATTCCTTGTACTTCTCTGTATCATGTTCAAATTAATAAATAAATAAAATAAATAAAAAGGTGTACAGAGGTTCCTAGGGATGGCCGGTTACTACCGCCGGTTTTGCCCTAATTTTTCGCAAGTAGCGGCGCCCCTGTTTGAACTTACAAGTTCTAAAGTTCCTTTTAAATGGACGGCTACAAGTGAGTTAGCCTTTACTCGTCTAAAGCGTCTACTTGGTTCCTCTCCAGTTCTACAGAGTCCAGTGTTTGATGCTCCCTTTACTTTACAAGTGGATGCCAGCGAGTATGCAGTCGGTGCTGTTCTTCTACAACCTTCCTCCTCTTCTGATCTTTTACACCCAGTCTGTTATTTTTCTGTAAAATTGAAACCCCATCAATTAAGTTATGCAACCGTTGAAAAGGAGGCACTAGTATTGGTCTTAGCCTTGGAACACTTTGAGGTCTATCTCGGGACTACCCCTCATAAAATTAGAGTAAAAACAGATTATAATCCCTTAACCTTTTTAAACACCATGAAGGCTAAGAATTCTAGAATACAAAGATGGTCCTTGAGGATACAACCTTTTTCTATAAGTATTAACCATATTAGAGGAGCTGATAACGTGATTGCTGACACTCTGTCCCGTCCTTAAGACATGTTATTAAATTTGAGTTTACAAAAGAGGGGATTTATGGTACATTTTTATAGAGATGTATTTGTTTAAAGCATTTTCTTAATGCTATTTGTTTACTTAGTTATCTGATTCTTGTAACCACTGAGGAGACACGTCACATAAGCCACCATATGGTATCCGGAACTTATTTCCGCAGTGGTTGTCTCCTGTTGTATTACCCTGACTTCTCCTGCTACCAAGGGTCACTTAAGGCCTTTTTATGGGAAACGCCTCCTCTACCAGAAGCTCTGGTTACTAGGTGTCTACACAAACGTGGGATGGCGACACAATACTTTTAATTTTCTTATTGGAGAAGCATCATTTGTCATCAGGGTCTTTGTCAGAGAATTGACATGTATTCTGGTTTATATGTTATTTTTGAAGTCCTCTTACGGCGAAGTTTAGTCGTCGAAAGAGGGTGGGGGGTGTTATGACCAAGGTCATAATGAGATTAATTTATATGTATTATCCACTTAATATTATACACGGGGTTTCTTTAATATTAGCTAAATTAAAGATTCCACTAGATTATAATATTACCTGATTTAGGAATATACTCGGGTATGATGTATATATATATATATATATATATATATATATATATATATATATATATATATATATATATACACACAATTCGTAGTTTGGAAGTTAGGAGGAGGTGCGGGATTACCAAAACTGTTGTCCAGAGGGCTGAGGAAGGGTTGTTGAGGTGGTTCGGACATGTGGAGAGAATGGAGCGAAACAGAATAACTTCAAGAGTGTATCAGTCTGTAGTGGAAGGAAGGCGGGGTAGGGGTCGGCCTAGGAAAGGTTGGAGGGAGGGGGTAAAGGAGGTTTTGTATGCAAGGGGCTTGGACTTCCAGCAGGCATGCGTGAGCGTGTTTCATAGGAGTGAATGGAGACAAATGGTTTTTAATACTTGACGTGCTGTTGGAGTGTGAGCAAAGTAACATTTATGAAGGGGTTCAGGGAAACCGGCAGGCCGGACTTGAGTCCTGGAGATGGGAAGTACAGTGCCTGCACTCTGAAGGAGGGGTGTTAATGTTGCAGTTTAAAAACTGTAGTGTAAAGCACCCTTCTGGCAAGACAGTGATGGAGTGAATGATGGTAAAAGTTTTTCTTTTTCGGGCCACCCTGCCTTGGTGGGAATTGGCCAGTGTGATAATAAAATAAATAATATATATATATATATATATATATATATATATATATATATATACATATATATATATATATATATATATATACATATATATATATATATATATATATATATATATATATGTATTTTGAGTAATATGTTGGGTAGGTAGGTAACAGCTGGCTAAGAGTTGAAACAAGGTATGTCCTTGGAGGGTAGTTTAGCCTACTATTCCCTCTCCCCTTTGGCGAGTTGATGTCATGTAGGGATTAACTGTGTTAATGCAGTTCGCTCTCTCTGACCACTCAGTGTGCATTGACTGAGCTACCCCTCCAGTGCTCCACCTTATTCTCACTTGGATAGAGAATTCTGTTGTAGAAACTCCTGAACCAGCTTGAGGTTTATTCTGAAGTGAAGTCTGCGGACAGTTATATACTGTTACCTTCAGTTTACGATGTGACGACCTGTGTCAAGTTTAGAACTTTAAGTGATATATTCCTTATGCCAGGGAGTTACTCAGTGAAAGTGTCCATTCTCAATGTATATACTCGCGTACAAGTAATGTCATTATTGAGGAAGCAGTAATATTCCTCTGATTATTTAACAAGTGTAGTGACCATATTGATGTACATTCTATTTAAGCGTTTTCTTATGTGAATGAAAGTTTCTGACGAAGTGATATTTAATAGATATTTATGAATATCTAAAAAGTATTTAAGCTTTTAAATTAAAAGAAACTAGAAAAGACTGAGTAACTATTATTTGTGCCTTACATTTCTAAGTTTGAAACTATCTTCTCATTCTATGAAGTGTATTGTTACGGAGTGTACTAACCTGGCTAAAGATTAAGATTCGAACAGTAACAGCTTTGCACTTGGTGGGGTTAAACTCCAGGAGCCATTTGCTAGACCAGGCTTGCAGCCTGTCCAGATCTTTGTAGTCCTGGCTGATCCTCGTCCGATTGAATTCTCCACATAAGCTTTAAAACGACTCCCCTCAAGGAAGGCTCCTTGACGCTGGTGAGGGGCTCTTGATCTAGGGAATTGGATCTGTGCTCCAGTTGGATCTGTGCTCCAGTTCCCTGAATTAAGCCTGAATGCCTTCCATCCCCCCATAGGCGCTGTATAATCCTACGGGTTTAGTGCTTCCCCCTTGATTATAATAATAATAATTTAAAACGACTGCACACACGGACACTCCTGAGTCTGTCCCTTCCAATATGGTAGTAAGATAGAAAAGCAACAGTTAGGTAATTTTATTCGGAAACGTTTCACCTACACAGTAGGCTTCTTCAGTCGAGTACAGATAGTGGGCAGGAGCAGGCTAAAGGACTGACAACCTCAAATATACGACTTCAAGGGTGATGGACTGATTACATCGTCTTCACATCTCTACTTTTCCTCCCTACTTTCTATATTCGACTGAAGAAGCCTAATGTGTAGGCGATACGTTTCGGAATAAAGTTGACTAACTGTTGCTTATGTGTCTTACCTACTAACCTGTCGGTATTGTATACCATTTTGATATTCACCCTTCCAACACATCTTTTATATGTACCAGAAACGGTGCTAGCCCTAGGACTGACCCCATTGGAAACCCACTTGTCATGGGATCCCACTCTGACCCGTCGTCACGTACCATGGCATGTTGTTGCCTTCCTGGCAGGTATTCTCTGATCCTTTGCAGTGCCTTCCCTGTTATACCTGCCTGATCCTCCAGCATTTTGCTTTAACCTTTCGTGTGGAATAGTGTCAAAAGCCTTCTTACAGTCCAAGAAAATGCAATCTACCCACTCTTCTCTCTCCTCTTGTTATAATCCTATCACCTTGTCGTAGAAGTCCAGTATGTTTGTGACAGAATATTTCCTTTACCGTGAAACTGTGCTGGTTTTCGTGAAGGTAATCCACCACTCTTCTCCTGATAGCCTTCTGTACGACGTTTCAGTCTTTGCATGTCGGTGATACTGGTCTGTAATTCAGTTCTCCATGTCAGTCTCCTTTCTTAAAAATTGGGACTATATTTGCAGTCTTCCACACCTCCGGTAATCGCCCTGTTCGAAAGATGTGTTGAAGATTGTTGTTAGTGGCACACAGCACATCTGCTCCCTCTCTCAGGACCCATGGAGAGATGTTGATCAGCTCCATCGACTTTAATGTATTAATTTCGCTTAGGAGCCTCCTCTCCTCCTTTGTATACATATGTCCAGCACTTGATACTGTATGCCACTACTCTGGCTTTCTTGCATTCTTTCTATCTCCACTGTAAATACTTAAGTCTCTTGTTTAGCTGCTCACATATTTCTTTTTTTGTGATCTCTCCTTCCTTCCTCAGCCCGATTACTTGGTTCTGTTCCTGATGTGACTCTACAACAGACTTCGCTTTTGCTGCTATGTCATTTTCGTAATATTGCTGGGCCTCCCTCCTTATATTTGCATATTCATTTCTTGCTCTTCGACTAATCTTTTTTTTCTGGGTCGTTTGCCTTCTATACATCTTGCATCTTCTAGCAGTTTTGGCCTCTCTACACCTTCGGGTAAATCAAGGGCTCCTCCTGGACTTCTCATTATTTCTGTTACTATTCAGTACGAACTTCAACTCGGTTTCATTTGCATTTTGCTGTCACCTATTCCACTGACAGATTTTCCCTTCTAGTTGTGCCTTACATTTCTAAGTTTGAAACTATCTTCTCATTCTATGTACTACTTAAGTCAATGTGACCTGACCTGACTAGGTTGGGTGCATTGGCTTAAGCCGGTAGGAGACTTGGACCTGTCTCGCATGGGCCAGTAGGCCTTCTGCAGTGTTCCTTCGTTCTTATGTTCTTATGTTCATTCCCAATGAACCAAATGCAGAAAATTCCTAATGCCTGTGTAGTCCCCTTTTCTGTTTGGTTTCACTCGTCCTTCCTTTCCTGATTCCCTTTTCACTTGCAACTCTACTATGTATTCGATGCTCAGGACCACGTGATCACTAGCTCTGAGGGGCCTTCCATACGTGATGTCCTCAGTATCTGAGCTATTCAATGTGAATACTAGTTCCAGCCTTGCTTGTTCGTCTTCTTTCTACCTGGTAGTGTCTCTACTGTGCTGATGCAAGAGGTTTTCCAGTACCACCTCCATCATCTTAGCCCTCCACATTTCTGGGCCCGAATGTGGTTAATGGTTTTCCCATCCAATTTCCTTGCGAGTTAAGTCACCCACAAATAGTAGTTTTGTCCAGCTCATATGAGCCCTTCTTGTCACTTCAGTGTATTAACCATGTCTGTTACTCTCATCATATTCTTGTCTTGGTCTCCTACTATTCTGTGGTGGGTTATACAATACTGAAATCGCCACCTTCGGACCTCCAGTCTGAAGTGTTCTTATTATGCAGTCTCTTACTAGTCCTCTGTCTTCCCTTAACATCTCAGAATTCCATTTTTTTTTATAAACAGTGCGTCTCCTCCACCCTCTCTATTCCTTGTCTTTCCTCAGGATCTGATATCCAGTTGGAAAGATGGTGTTTATCATTACTGTAAGCTTGTTATCCGTGAGAGCAATGATGTCTGGTGATGCCTTTGTGATTCTTTCTTAGCATTCCTCTGTATTATTCGTTATTCCATCAGCGTTGGTCTACCATACCTTCAGTTTCCTCTCCAGCACTGTATTTTGGAGGGGTTTCTGGGGGTGTGGGAGTTGGATACATGGAAGGGCACAATAGGGTTCTACTGCGTAGGGTGGCATGAGGGCTATGTGTGGAGTGTGGTTTGTTTTGGGAGAATGTTTGGTTGCAGGGTTCTGAATGTGGTTCTGTTTTTGCTTCCTGCTCCACTTGACTGTAGTTGACCCCTACTGACTCTAGTCTTCCCTCTCCTTCTTTCTCCACTTGTCTTTGTGTCATCATTCTTAGTTTGTCATTCTGTTCTCAATCTGTCGTGATCTAGGAATACCCTCCGGTATGTTGTCGATTCCTTTAGCCGTAGTTTCTGCTGAAGAATCCTGCTCTACACTCTTGAAAATCAGTTTGACTGGTCGCTTTCTTCCCTTCGAGTTTCCACCCCCCCCCCCCCATTCTCTGAAAATTTGTCAGATCAGTCATGTCCTCCTTTCCCTCTCCTGAGACCCATGTATGATGAGTGACCTCTCCCTCTCCTCCTCCCATTGCTTTTTCCTCTGCATTTCTGGGTCTTATTTAAACATAACCATTGCCTCCCTTATTTCCTGGATCTCCAGGTGGCCTGTTTGAACTTCAGTGGGAGGTTTATCGCCTTCTCTACCTACACGTACCTGTGCCCAATAGCACGCCCCTTTCGTTCAACATTTCCTAGTGGTCAGAAAGTGTCTTAACATAGGTCTTATCTCCTTCATTTCCTATGAACCCCTCGTTTAACATTGGTTTACCTACTCCAGATGCCAAATCTCCTCTGGCCATTGGCGCTGTATATTGCTTCAGCATTTTAACTTCAGCTTCTAATTCCTGTATCCTGGCTGCTGCAGCATTACATCTAGTCTCCAACATTTTCTTCTTTCATGTGTGTATTCACCTATTTGTACTTACCAATTTGTCGTCACAGGGGTCAAGACATAACTCCTGGCCCCACCTCTTCACTGATCGCTCCTAGGTCCTCTCTCTCCCTGCTTCATGAGCTTTATCAAACCACGTCTTAACACCATGTATGGTTTCTGCCTTCACTACGCCACTTTCCAGACTATTCCACTTCGTGAAAGCTCTGTGACTGAAGAAATAATTCCTAACATTCCTCTGGCTGATATGACTCTTCGACTTCCAAATCTGACACCTTGTTTCTGTGTCCCATCTCTGGACATCCTGTCAGTCCACCGTGTCAATTCCTTGCAGTATTTTATGTCGTTACAATGCCTACCGTAAACCTCCTGCCCTTCAATGTTATCAAGAAGATTTCCCTTAACCTTTCTTTGTAGGACATTCCCAGTTAGCTCTGGGACTAGTCTTGTTACAAACCTTTGCACTTTCTTTAATTTTTTGACGTGATTGACTAGAGTACCACTGGGGTTGTAACACTACCTGAGCGTCGCACTGGGGTTGTAACACTACCTGAGCGTACCACTGAGGTTGTAACACTACCTGAGCATCGCACTGGGGTTGTAACACTACCTGAGCGTAGCACTGGGGTTGTAACACTACCTGAGCGTAGCACTGAGGTTGTAACACTACCTGAGCGTAGCACTGGGGTTGTAACACTACCTGAGCGTCGCACTGGGGTTGTAACACTACCTGAGCGTCGCACTGGGGTTGTAACACTACCTGAGCGTCGCACTGAGGTTGTAACACTACCTGAGCGTCGCACTGGGGTTGTAACACTACCTGAGCGTAGCACTGGGGTTGTAACACTACCTGAGCGTAGCACTGGGGTTGTAACACTACCTGAGCGTAGCACTGAGGTTGTAACACTACCTGAGCGTAGCACTGGGGTTGTAACACAACCTGAGCGTAGCACTGGGGTTGTAACACTACCTGAGCGTACCACTGAGGTTGTAACACTACCTGAGCGTACCACTGAGGTTGTAACACTACCTGAGCGTAGCACTGAGGTTGTAACACTACCTGAGCGTACCACTGAGGTTGTAACACTACCTGAGCGTACCACTGAGGTTGTAACACTACCTGAGCGTAGCACTGAGGTTGTAACACTACCTGAGAGTACCACTGAGGTTGTACACTACCTGAGCTTAGCACTGAGGTTGTAACACTACCTGAGCGTAGCACTGAGGTTGTACACTACCTGAGCTTAGCACTGAGGTTGTAACACTACCTCAGCGTAGCACTGAGGTTGTACACTACCTGAGCGTAGCACTGAGGTTGTAGCGCTACCTGAGCGTAGCACTGAGGTTGTACACTACCTGAGCTTAGCACTGAGGTTGTAACACTACCTGAGAGTACTAATGAGGTTGTAACACTACCTCAGCGTATCACTGAGGTTGTAACGCTACTTGAGCGTAGCACTGAGGTTGTAACGCTACTTGAGCGTAGCACTGAGGTTGTAACACTACTTGAGCGTAGCACTGAGGTTGTAACACTACTTGAGCGTAGCACTGAGGTTGTAACACTACCTGAGAGTAACACTGGGGTTGTAACACTACCCGAGCGTAGCACTGAGGTTGTAACACTACCTGAGAATACCAATGAGGTTGTAACACTACCTCAGCGTAGCACTGAGGTTGTAACACTACCTGAGAGTAGCACTGAGGTTGTAACACTACCTGAGAGTAGCACTGAGGTTGTAACACTACCTGAGAGTAGCACTGAGGTTGTAACACTACCTGAGAGTACCACTGAGGTTGTAACACTACCTGAGCGTACCACTGAGGTTGTATTACTACCTGAGCGTAGTATTGAGGTTGTAGCACTACCTGAGAGTACCACTGAGGTTGTAACAATTCCTGAGCCTACCACTTTTGTTGTAACATGTTACGCATTTTGTGTATAATTGAAGAAGGGTCAATTGATTAGTGTGTAATTACGGCTTTTTCACTTAGTATTATATCTCTGGAACCTTTATTCGTAGCTAAAATAAAGACTCCTAGTTTTATATTATCTGGCCATGAATTATTGATTTATTTTGTAGCATATTGTGTTTATATGTTGAACTGCCTTGTTGTGGTTTGTGCTTCACAAACTCACTCATTCCGAGGTGACGGCAAGCAAGGAAGTTTTACCCATAGTAGTTCATTCTCACCTCTGGTAGAGAAAGCACCCAGCCACGGAGCTCCCTTATTCTCTTGTTGCAAATCTCAGGAGAACCTTTGAACCAGGATTAGTAGGTTCAACCGAGGTTGCTTGGATTACTTCAGTCTGGGAATACTTGACGGGTTGTGTCTGTGCAGTCAGCCTTTTAGTGAAGCAATACACCACGTCTGTTCTCCAACCATTAAAGTCTCGTGATAGTCTCTAACCAGTTCTAGCTGTAGTGTATATAATTGATTGAGGTGTAAAGGCACCCTATCAAGTGTTTCATTGTTCTTGACTTTGATTATGAAACAACAGTGGTTGTGTACATATGAATATGTAAGAAAAGGTATACCTAAATTTTATCTATTATTTAATTTACTGACTATAAGCTTAGTATTATACTGAATAAAACCAGATAAAGCATTATAGAACTTTTTGCCTTACATTTATATATGTGCATTTAAAGAGTAAGAAGACCTGAGTGGATCTTCACCTGCTGTTACTAACGGGTCTCCTCTCTGAAAAGACTCAAAACGTAACATAACACTACCTGAGCGTACCACTGAGGTTGTAACACTGCCTGAGCGTAGCACTGAGGTTGTAACACTACCTGAGCGTACCACTGAGGTTGTAACACTACCTGAGCGTACCACTGAGGTTGTAACACTACCTGAGCGTACCACTGAGGTTGTAACACTACCTGAGCGTACCACTGAGGTTGTAACACTACCTGAGCGTACCACTGAGGTTGTAACACTACCTGAGCGTACCACTGAGGTTGTAACACTACCTGAGCGTACCACTGAGGTTGTAACACTACCTGAGCGTAGCACTGAGGTTGTAACACTACCTGAGCGTAGCACTGAGGTTGTAACACTACCTGAGCGTACCACTGAGGTTGTAACACTGCCTGAGCGTACCACTGAGGTTGTAACACTGCCTGAGCGTACCACTGAGGTTGTAACACTACCAGAGCGTACCACTGAGGTTGTAACACTACCAGAGCGTACCACTGAGGTTGTAACACTACCAGAGCGTACCACTGAGGTTGTAACACTACCTGAGTGTACCACTGAGGTTGTAACACTACCTGAGCGTACCACTGAGGTTGTAACACTACCTGAGTGTACCACTGAGGTTGTAACACTACCTGAGCGTACCACTGGGGTTGTAATATACCAGAGCGTACCACTGGATTTTTACACTACCTGAGCGCACCACTGGGGCTGTAACAGTACCTGAGCTTTGCACTGGGGTTGTAACACTGCCTGAGCGTACCACTGGGGTTGTAACACTGCCTGAGCGTACCACTGGGGTTGTAACACTGCCTGAGCGTACCACTGGGGATGAAATATGTAAAGCAATTATGAACAAATTATCTATTCGACAAGATGACATTTCAGAATCAGTAACCGTTAAAATAGATGGTGCACCCAGCATGACTGGTAAGCTTACAACAGATGGTACACCCAGCATGACTGGTAAGCTTACAACAGATGGTGCACCAAGCATGACTGGTAAGCTTACAACAGATGGTGCACCAAGCATGACTAGTAAGCATACAACAGATGGTGCACCTAGCATGAATGGTAAGCTTACAACAGATGGTGCACCCAGCTTCTCGAGGGCCGAGAAAAACTAATTTTGGGTGTGATTTACAGGGCCCCAAATCTTGATAGGGAGTGCAGTAAATTTCTATGGGACGAAATTCGTAAGGCATCTACAAACGAAAATGTTGTGTTAATGGGAGATTTCAACTATAGACAGATTGACTGGAGCAATTTGACAGGAAATTTAGTCAGGTGACTTTCTTGATACGATCCATGATTGTTTTTTAAAACAGTTTGTGACAGAGCCAACTAGGAGAAATAACCTCCTTGACTTGGTTCTTGCCAGTAGGGAAACACTAATTAATAATCTTGAGGTTAATGATGAGCTTGGGGAAAGTGATCACAAATCACTCAGTTTTAATATATCATGGAATTCCCCTAATAATGGCAATCAAGTCTGTGTCCCTGACTTTCGCTTGGCTGATTTCATAGGACTGAAAAATTACTTAGGTGGGCTGAACTGGAATGACCTGACTAAGGGTCAGGTAGGTGGTGATGGATGCCGATATGACTCTTTCCAAGGCATAGTTCTAGCTGCTCAGTCAAATTATGTTCCAAATAGGGAAATCAGATCAAACAAAAATGATCCTAAATGGATGAACAATAGATTAAAATATCTAATTGGTCAAAAGAGAGGCATATATAGGCAAATCAAAAGAGGAGAGGGGCAATTAAGAAATCGATATATTCAGTTAAAGAGAGAAATAAAAAAAGGAATTAGAAAAGCAAAAAGAGATTATGAGGTTAAAGTTGCAAGAGATTAGAAGACTAACGCAAAAGGATTCTTTCAGGTATACAGAAGTAAGATCAGGGACAAGATAGGCCCACTCAAAAGTTCCTCGGGTCAGCTCACTGACAGTGATAAGGAAATGTGTAGAAGTTTTAACACATACTTCCTCTCAGTTTTTACACAGGAGAATACCAGCGATATTCCAGAAATGATAAATTATGTGGAACAGGACGATAATAAACTGTGCACGATTAGGGTCACAAGTGACATGGCCCTTAGGCAAATAGATAAATTAAAACGAACATTAAAATGGTATAAAATACCGACAGATTGTTAGGTAAGACACATATGCAACAGTTAGGTATCTTTATTTCGAAACGTTTCGCCTACACAGTAGGCTTCTTCAGTCGAGTACAAAAAAGTTGATAGAAGCAGAAGATACTTGAAGACGATGTAATCAGTCCATCACCCTTAAAGTTTTGAGGTGGTCAGTCCCTCAGTCTGGAGAAGAGCATTGTTCCGTTGTCTGAAACTATTGTTTCAGACAACGGAACAATGCTCTTCTCCAGACTGAGGGACTGACCACCTCAAAACTCTAAGGGTGATGGACTGATTACATCGTCTTCAAGTATCTTCTGCTTCTATCAACTTTTCTGTACTCGACTGAAGAAGCCTACTGTGTAGGCGAAACGTTTCGAAATAAAGATACCTAACTGTTGTGCAAGAAAGGTATAAAATACCGACAATATGAAAGTTAAGACACATGTGCAACATCTGGATATCTTTATTGTAGACGTTTCGCCATCCAGTGGCTTTATCAATACAGATTCTAGGACATAATAGGAAGACAGTAGAACTATATACAAAAGATGAGGTAATCAGTCCCTCGGCCTTGGAGTTAGTGTTCACAGCATCGTGGTGGAGGAGAGTCTGGAGCAAAGGCAAGAAGACTGGCGTTTTATAGGCGTCAGTGGAAGGGACGGGCAGCAGACGAGGGCAGTCACTGGTAGGCGGGATTCCCCAGTGGAAGTAGGTCCTTCCCAAAGAGATGGGTTAGTTGCAGCAGCCGTGAAGAAGGTCTTGTAGATGTCCTCTGAACCAAGATTCCATGATGTTGCAGTGTCTGACAAGATGTGTGCAAGAAAGGTATAAAATACCGACAATATGAAAGTTAAGACACATGTGCAACATCTGGATATCTTTATTGTAGACGTTTCGCCATCCAGTGGCTTTATCAATACAGATTCTAGGACATAATAGGAAGACAGTAGAACTATATACAGAAGATGAGGTAATCAGTCCCTCGGCCTTGGAGTTAGTGTTCAAAGCATCGTGGAGGAGGAGAGTCTGGAGCAAAGGCAAGAAGACTGGCGTTTTATAGGCGTCAGTGGAAGGGACGGGCAGCAGACGAGGGCAGTCACTGGTAGGCGGGATTCCCCAGTGGAAGTAGGTCCTTCCCAAAGAGATGGGTTAGTTGCAGCAGTTGCACGGCTGCTGCAACTAACCCATCTCTTTGGGAAGGACCTACTTCCACTGGGGAATCCCGCCTACCAGTGACTGCCCTCGTCTGCTGCCCGTCCCTTCCACTGACGCCTATAAAACGCCAGTCTTCTTGCCTTTGCTCCAGACTCTCCTCCACCACGATGCTGTGAACACTAACTCCAAGGCCGAGGGACTGATTACCTCATCTTTTGTATATAGTTCTACTGTCTTCCTATTATGTCCTAGAATCTGTATTGATAAAGCCACTGGATGGCGAAACGTCTACAATAAAGATATCCAGATGTTGCACATGTGTCTTAACTTTCATACCTAACTGTTGCATATGTGTCTTACCTAACATAAATTAAAACCTAACAAATCCCCAGGCCCTGATGAACTGTATGAAGGGTTCTAAAGGAATGTAAAGAGGAGCTTAGCAAACCTTTGGCTAATCTTTTCAACATATCACTACAAACTGGCATGGTGCCAGATGAGTGGAAAATGGCAAATGTGATACCTATTTTCAAAGCAGGTGACAGGTCCTTAGCTTCAAACTATAGACCAATAAGCCTAACCTCCATAGTGGGAAAATTTATGGAATCAATAATTGCCGAGGCAGTTCGTAGCCACCTTGAAAAGCATAAATTAATCAACGAATCTCAGCATGGTTTTACAAAGGGGCGTTCCTGCCTTACGAATTTGTTAACTTTTTTCACTAAGGTATTTGAGGAGGTAGATCATGGTAATGAATATGATATTGTGTACATGGACTTCAGTAAGGCTTTTGACAGGGTCCCACATCAGAGACTATTGAGGAAAATTAAGGCACATGGAATAGGAGAAATTTTTTCCTGGATAGAGGCATGGTTGACTAATAGGCAGCAGAGAGTTTGCATAAATGGGGAGAAATCAGAGTGGGGGAGCGTCACGTGGGGTGTTCCACAGGGGTCAGTGTTGGGCCCCCTGCTGTTCACAATATACATAAACGACATAGATGAGGGCATAAAGACACATCAGAAAGTTTGCCGATGACACCAAAATAGGCCGTCGAATTCATTCTGACGAGGACATTAGAGCACTCCAGGAAGATTTGAGTAGACTGATGCAGTGGTCGGAGAGGTGGCAGATGCAGTTTAATATAGACAAATGCAAAGTTCTAAATGTTGGACAGGACAATAACCATGCCACATATAAACTAAATAATGTAGATCTTAATATTACGGATTGCGAAAAAGATTTAGGAGTTCTGGTTAGCAGTAATCTGAAACCAAGACAACAGTGCATAAGAGTTCGCAATAAAGCTAATAGAATCCTTGGTTTTATATCAAGAAGCAAAAATAATAGGAGTCCTCAGGTTGTTCTTCAACTCTATACATCCTTGGTTAGGCCTCATTTAGATTATGCTGCACAGTTTTGGTCACCGTATTACAGAATGGATATAAATGCTCTGGAAAATGTACAAAGGAGGATGACAAAGTTGATCCCATGTATCAGAAACCTTCCCTATGAGGATAGACTAAGGGTCCTGAATCTTCACTCTCTAGAAAGACGTAGAATTACGGGGGATATGATTGAGGTGTATAAATGGAAGACAGGAATAAATAAAGGGGATGTAAATAGTGTGCCGAAAAATTCTAGCCTAGACAGGACTCGCAGCAATGGCTTTAAGTTAGAAAAATTCAGATTCAGGAAGGATATAGGAAAGTACTGGTTTGGTAATAGAGTTGTGGATGAGTGGAACAAACTCCCAAGTACAGTTATAGAGGCCAGAACGTTGTGTAGCTTTAAAAATAGGATGGATAAATACATGAGTGGGTGTGGGAGGGTGTGAGTTGGACGTGATTAGCTTGTGCTACCAGGACGGTTGCCGTGTTCCTCCCTTAAGTCAAGGTGACCTGACCTGACTAGGTTGGGTGCATTGGCTTAAGCCGGTAGGAGACTTGGACCTGCCTCGCATGGGCCAGTAGGCCTTCTGCAGTGTTCCTTCGTTCTTATGTTCTTATGTTCTTATGATTGGTAAGGTTGCAACAGATGGTGCATCCAGCATGGTTGGTAAGGTTACAACAGACGGTGCATCCAGCATGATTGGTAAGGTTTCGACAGATGGTGCACGACCATGATTGGTAAAGTTACGACAGATGGTTCACCCAGCATGATTGTTAAGGTTACAACAGATGGTTCACCCAGCATAATTGGTAAGGTTACAACAGATGGTTCACCCAGCATGATTGGAAAGCTTACAACAGATGGTGCACCCAGCATGATTAGTAAGGGTGCAACAGATGGTGCACCCAGCATGATTGGTATGGTTACAACAGATGGTGCATCCAGCATGATTGGTAAGGTTACAATAGATGATTCACCCAGCATGATTGGTATGGTTACTACAGATGGTGCATTAAGCATGATTGGTAAGGTTACAACAGATGGTGCACCCAACATGAATGGTAAGGTTACAACAGATGGTGCATCCAGCATGATTGGTAAGGTTACAACAGATGGTGCATCCAACATGATTGGTAAGGTTACAACAGATGGTGCACCCAGCATGAGTATTAAGGTTACAACAGATGGTTCACCCAGCATGATTGGTAAGGTTACAACAGATGGTGCACCCAACATGAATGGTAAGGTTACAACAGATGGTGCATCCAGCATGATTGGTAAGGTTACAACAGATGGTGCATCCAACATGATTGGTAAGGTTACAACAGATGGTTCACCCAGCATGATTGGTAAGGTTACAACAGATGGTGCACCCAGAATGATTGGTAAGGTTACAACAGATGGTTCACCCAGCATGATTGGTAAGGTTACAACAGATGGTGCACCCAGCATGATTGGTAAGCTTACAACAGATGGTGCACCCAGCATGATTAGTAAGGGTGCAACAGATGGTGCACCCAGCATGATTGGTATGGTTACAACAGATGGTGCATCCAGCATGATTGGTAAGGTTACAATAGATGATTCACCCAGCATGATTGGTATGGTTACTACAGATGGTGCATCCAGCATGATTGGTAAGGTTACAACAGATGGTGCACCCAGCATGATTGGTATGGTTACAACAGATGGTGCATCCAGCATGATTGGTAAGGTTACAACAGATGGTGCATCCAACATGATTGGCAAGGTTACAACAGATGGTGCACCCAGCATGATTGGTATGGTTACAACAGATGGTGCATCCAGCATGATTGGTAAGGTTACAACAGATGGTGCACCCAGCGTGATTAGTAAGGTTTCGACAGATGGTGCACGACCATGATTGGTAAAGTTACGACAGATGGTTCACCCAGCATGATTGTTAAGGTTACAACAGATGGTTCACCCAGAATAATTGGAAAGGTTACAACAGATGGTTCACCCAGCATGATTATTAAGGTTACAACAGATGGTTCACCCAGCATGATTGGTAAGGTTACAACAGATGGTGCACCCAGAATGATTGGTAAGGTTACAACAGATGGTTCACCCAGCATGATTGGTAAGGTTACAACAGATGGTGCACCCAGCATGATTGGTAAGCTTACAACAGATGGTGCACCCAGCATGATTAGTAAGGGTGCAACAGATGGTGCACCCATCATGATTGGTAAGCTTACAACAGATGGTTCACCCAGCATGATTGGAAAGGTTACAACAGATGGTTCACCCAGCATGATTGGTATGGTTACAATAGATGGTACACCCAGCATGATTGGCATGGTTACAACAGATGGTGCACCCAGCATGATTGGTAAGGTTGCAACAGATGATACACCCAGCATGATTGGTAAGGTTACAACAGATTCACCCAGCATGATTGGTATGGTTACAAAAGATGGTGCATCCAGCATGATTGGTAAGGTTACAACAGATGGTGCACCCAGCATGATTGGTATGGTTACAACAGATGGTGCATCCAGCATGATTGGTAAGGTTACAACAGATGGTGCACCCAGCGTGATTGGTAAGGTTACAACAGATGGTGCATGTTACAAAAAACGCGATTCTAAAAGCTTAGAAATCTCCAGTGAATACTAGAAAGGACTGCCCTTCTAGCATCCAGCCTGTTACTGGGTTTTCGTAACAAGTAGTCAGTATCCTTGTCCAATTATCCATTAAAATTCAGTATGGTTCAATAGTTGTGTACGAATGGTTCAATAGTGCTTTAGGATTACAACTGGTAGGCTACTAACTAGAGAAATTAAAATTTAATAAATTTATTAAGTCTAGAGGTATATTATCAAATTAAATTAAATTACAGCAATCAAAATAAAATCAATCTCTCGAGTTCAATATTATTGTGCTGAAAGCACATATCACATTTATAATTCTTAAGTACCGTCAGGTACATTAACATTTAATAAGATATTACAAATATGTACAAGTGTGTGTATGCGTGTAAGTGCTCTTAAGTAGTTAGCTATGTCTCAAGACTCGAATAAGACTTAAACAAGTGACTGACAAAGTCCTCAAATAAACTAACTTCTTGACCGACTGGCAACCCGAACAGTCTGCTTAAACTACAAAGAATGCTAAGCCCAATAGCAATGCAATATCAAGCGACTGAGACACAGAATCAGGAACTGGGAAATAATATAACGACACTAAGTAGGGACCATCTGCAGATCCTCCACAAAAGTTACAAAACTCCCATAATACTGAATCTATGTTCAGCATAGGTAAAACTGTGACTGTGACAATACACAGGAACCAGTACAAAATTGGGTCAGAAGCTATAGCTAAGGACCTGAGATGTTCAGAGTGTCTATGTGACACACAACCTCAGTACAACGTCGAAAATCACAAAGTCTATACAATGTTCTGTGAACAAAGTTCTACAGAACTAACAAGAATAATGAGACAGACAATCTGTCCAACCACCAAGCGAGTCTCCAGCAGACTGACTACTTCACGAGAGGTGAGGACACCCCCCCCTCGATCACGTGATAGCTACGTGGACAACTGCAGCTCAGAAGCCGGCAGTATAACGAGCGACAAGCGATAATTACAGTAGTTTGACAATCAAGACTAACTGAGCACATATTATGTACATCCTAACAACATAAGCTAAATAACAATATAACAGTCAAATAATAATATAAAGTCATACATTTACGATTTAGCTATTATCGCAAATATAAGCAATATAAAATTAAATGAAAAGGTAATATACATTATATGTACATAATAATCATTGTAACCCATTCAGGGGTTGCAACAGTGCACCCAGCATGATTGGTAAGGTTACAACAGATGGTGCACCCAGCATGATTGGTATGGTTACAACAGATGGTGCATCCAACATGATTGGTAAGGTTACAACAGATGGTGCACCCAGCGTGATTGGTAAAGTTACGACAGATGGTTCACCCAGCATGATTGTTAAGGTTACAACAGATGGTTCACCCAGCACAATTGGTAAGGTTACAACAGATGGTTCACCCAGCATGATTATTAAGGTTACAACAGATGGTTCACCCAGCATGATTGGTAAGGTTACAACAGATGGTTCACCCAGCATGATTGGTATGGTTACAACAGATGGTGCACCCAGCATGATTGGTAAGGGTGCAACAGATGGTGCACCCAGCATGATTGGTAAGCTTACAACAGATGGTTCACCCAGCATGATTAGTAAGGGTGCAACAGATGGTGCACCCATCATGATTGGTAAGCTTACAACAGATGGTTCACCCAGCATGATTGGTATGGTTACAATAGATGGTACACCCAGCATGATTGGCATGGTTACAACAGATGGTGCACCCAGCATGATTGGTAAGGCTGCAACAGATGATACACCCAGCATGATTGGTAAGGTTACAACAGATATTGCATCCAGCATGATTGGTAAGGTTACAACAGATTCACCCAGCATGATTGGTATGGTTACAACAGATGGTGCATCCAGCATGATTGGTAAGGTTACAACAGATGGTGCATCCAACGTGATTGGTAAGGTTACAACAGATGGTGCACCCAGCATGATTGGTACGGTTACAACAAATGGTGCATCCAGCATGATTGGTAAGGTTACAACAGATGGTGCACCCAGCATGGTTGGTAAGGTTACAACAGATGGTTCACCCAGCATTATCGGTAAAGAAGCAGGATCTGTAAATCTGTTTGCTGATAGGCTTGCACTCCTTCACACACGAGGCTTTATGTACAATAGCTGTTACAAAAGAACTTCAAGAAGTGATACAAACAGTCACCAAGATTGTTAATTACCTTTCTGCACGAGTTTTGAATAAAAAACAACTTCAGAATTTATTGAATGGGGTGGATTCGGTGTACAAAGGACTAACATTGTAAAATATTCTTTACTTATTCGAAGTTTTGTTTTGAAAGGATTTGTTAATGTCTGGATGAGTAACCAAAATGTGTCTTGCAAAGAAATGTCTGATATAATGTGGGTTTGTAAACTGATGTTTTTTTTTCAGATTTTTGCGAACATTAAATGATATGAATATTAATTTACAGGGCTCTGGTAGGACACTTGATGTTATGCTGGATTACATAAAAACATTTGAAATGAAGCTACGGGATTTTTAAGAGGTATATAGATAGTGAGAGGTTTAGATACTTTCCAGACCGAGAGAGATACATCAATGATCTCACGAAGGATGACAACACAGATAGCCACAGTCTTCAAACACTATTTTTAAACACCATTGAGTAAAGTGTTGAGCAATTCTCTACAAGATTTGTTAAGTTCACAGAACTTGAAGAGACTGAAAATTCATTACGTTTCCAGACGGTTTAAAATTGGGTAAACTAAACCTGCAGATGCTGTTATAGGTAGATATGGATGATTTTGAAAGGCAGTTGATTGAATGCAACCTCTGGGACGAGCGGACGTGAGCTGAGCCTGCCCTCTGCTGTCAGCTGGTGACAACTTGGTTTTCACAAAATGGCGCAGCAGGCAAGAAGGGTAAACACTGTCGGCATAGAAGTGGTGCGTTGGGCTATGCATGCCCACTCAGCTCAAGTTTAATTACCTGCCATCATCAAGGACACATAGGACATTGCCAACGAAGAACTGTATTGTGTAGCCTTGAACGGGGCATGCAGAATTTTTGTGAAATTTCGCAATGCAAGTGTTTACGAAGACATAGTCGCCAGATTCCAAGATATTTGTGTACCAGTGAATCCTGCTGTGACGGTAAGGCTACATGATGTGTCGCGCCATTATACGTGGGTGAAGATCAGGAATGTACCTTTGAGGCTGATGATGCAGACCTACGTGTCGTCTTCGAGAACTTTGGGACTGTTTATATGGCGACATTGGGGAAGCGGAAGGAAGGATCATATGCTGGGATGCCTGAAGGAAGTTTTTCCTTGAAAATGACATTGAGGCATCCCATTCCTTCCTATGTTTTCCTAGAAGACTTCAGGACTCAAGTAATGGTGACCTAAGCGGGGCTACGACGTACCTGACGCTTATGCGATGCCTATGATCACATTTCTGCACAGTATGTTATACGACAGGGTACACAGGCGGATGAGCAGCATAAGGAGGCATCAGAGGACCTTGCGACGTTGAATTTGGCACGACCTGAGTCGATTTCCTTGAACAAGGCTTAGGGTGTGGAGGTCGAGGAGGTCTTGAGGGAGGAAGAGTGTGTAACTCTTCCGAGAGAGTCATGCGCTGCCGGGGAGGCATCGGAGACCAGAGATGTGGTGTCGCTTGGTGAGGACAGGGCCGTGGAGGCTACCATTGATTCAGTCCTCCACGACCTGTTAGGGACCCCAGGAGAGGTCACAGTTGAGGGGCTTGTGGGTGGCCTGGATACTGCTGGGGTTCCATGTGGTGAGAGGGGGGAGGCATGTCAGAGACCCAGGTTGAGGCTGGGTTGCAAATTGGCACTGTGGTGGCGGAAGTGCACGAGGATGGCTTCCGGGTGGAGGCGGGGAGAAAGGCTCGGGTGTCACGGAAAAGAGCGGCAGTGCCCTCGGATGTGGACGATGTGCTCACTCCGTCAGAGCGTTCGGGCAAAAAGGTTTGGGCTGATGTGGTTGAGCATTGACCTGGGGGGTCCAGGGGCAAGGGGCATGTGAAAACAGATCACAGAATGGTGATTGAAGATGAAGGGCGTATAAAGGGGAAGGGGGATAAAGGTGGTGCAGTACGTAAAGGAAAACCTCCACTGACAAATTCAAGACTCTATAAATATTAATGGTCTGAGAAATTATAGGAAGTGTGTATGGTTTCATGAGCTTCTCATTAGGTATGGTATAGATGTAGTGTTTGTGTAACAGCACAACCACAAGCTGGGTTTTATGTTGATGATTGAGGGGTATACTGTATATGCGGCACACTCACCGAGATTGAAAGGAGGAGTGGCTATTTTGGTGAGGGAGGCTAGCCCGTTTACTGTACATCATTGTGAAGAGGGGGGAGGGGAGGGTTATAAGAGTGGATGAGACGTGAGGAAGGGATAAGATGTCTTTTGTGTGTGTTTATGGTCCGGCGGAGGGGGACAGTTGAGTGAAGAATGAGTTCGTACGTGAAGTGTTGGTGTGTCACTTAAGGTCGCTTCCAGCATTAGCTGAGGTGGGAGGGGACTGGAATTGCGTCATACGCCGCAGGGATGTGGAACCTAGGGGAGCAGGATATTGTTCTGGCGTTCTGAGGGACCTGTTAACCGGGGTGGGGTTGGTGGATGTGGAGGGGGTCGGCGTGGGAGGTGCAGCACACCTTTGTGAGGCAGGGGTATGCTGCACGGCTGGACAGGATATATGTGACAAGGAAAGCAGTGGTGCGGAGTGTAAGGGTTTTGGATGTGTTTTTTTCTGATCATAAAGGTGTTTTGGTGGATTTGGGATGGGAGGGTCAGCCGAACAAGTATAAGAATTATTGGAAATTGATTATTCAGTTGCTTCAAGATGTTGAGAGGAGGGTCCTATTTGCACAATGGTGGAAAGGCTTGTGGGAGGGGGATGGAAGTCAATGGGGATGTGTTGAGATGGTGGGATGTGATGGTGAAGACGAGGATTCGAGAGTTCTATGTATGACAGGGACGGCACGAGAATCAGTTGGCTTATAGGCTTATTAGGTATCTTGAGGGGCAGTTAAGGGAGTATTATGAAAGAGGAAGGGGGGGATGGGGGCCCCAGTGGCTGACATGGAAGGAGTGAAGGAGCGCCTGTGAAGGCTTACTCAGCCCTGTAACAACTTCAGACAGTATTACCAAGGCTGGCTCCTCCTCAGGAAAATTAGTGAATAGAAAAAGAAATAATAACAGACAAACATAAACACTTTATTATACAGAAAATATAAAATGTAAAACACTTAAATATGAAATATTAATCCTACATTAAAGAAAATGAAAAATGAAAAATATAAATGATAACTGAATTCAACGCTAGTATGTATATGGGTGTCTGGTGTTGGTGACACTGTTGTTGAAATCGTAGCCGTTGCTGATGATGGGGGGGGGGTCGCAGGTGTTGGTGACCACCACTGGCTAGTTCTTCACAGATTAACGCCGTGAGTATTATCCCGATGACAGGAAAGCAGGTTCTTTACCGCTGCAATGATGTGGGGTTACGTCCTGCAATTTCATACAGGTGCACAGGTAGTTCAATACAAAATGGGGACGTCTCCAGGACGTTAGTCCTTCTCCTGTTCTGCTCGTTGATTGACAGGTGACCCTCACTGTCATCCAAGCTGAAAAGATAGACAGGTTACCCACTGCTTAAATAATCACTCTCCATGGCAGTGTACATTACTCAAAAGACGTGGTGATTATTACAACAGTCAACCTAGAGCAAGACTGAAAGGACTAAGTTTATTACCGGTAAAAAGTGAAGCTTTTAACCAATAAATCCACTAGAATACAAGGCAGGCATGTACTTACAGTAGTGTTGGGAGCTGTGAGTCAAGTGATTTACTGTTTGACCAGAGCCCCACACGTCACCTTTCGGGGGAGGGGGGTGAAGAGGGAGGGGAAGGGATAGCGGGAGCTAGACTGACCCTACGTTAACAAGCAGCCGGCATTCAAACTATCACTTTAGGGGTGGGGGAGAAAAGGTGGGAAAAACGGGAGCGTGACTTACCCTACCTTAACTAGTAGCCGGTAATGAAACTATCGTTACTATATCTCTACTCCTATCTATTGAACTTTTCCCTCACACTCCCCTATACCAAGACTTATAGACAAGGAGTATAAGAAGAATAGGCGAGGAAAAAGTTCTAACGTGGAAGTCGCATAAGGCAACAAATCTTCTACTGACTGTCACAACTTAAACAGTCAGAGAAATAATTGGATGAACCATTGATATACACAATATGGAACTTAAAAGCCTGGAGTGTCAATGTCCACCTCAAGAGGCGACTGTTGGTTCCCTTAAAAGTTTCTAGGTATATCAAAGGTTTGTGGTCCGTTTCTAAGATGAATTCTTTTCCCAGCAAATAAAATTTAAGTTTGGAGATACTCCACACAAGGGCTAAACATTCCTTTTTTATTGTGGAGTATTTTGTTTCTGCGGGAAGGAGTTTCCGGCTTAGGAAGCATACAGGGAAGGGAGTACCATCATGGTATTGTAGTAACACCGCACCTAAGCCAGTATTGGAGGCATTAGTTCTCAAACAAATGTTTTATTAATATCTGGAATTTTAAGTATAGGGTCTTTTGAAAAGATACTTTTAATCTCATTAAACTTTTCCCGAGCTACGTCGGAAAGTTCAAGAGGTTCCTTCACAGACTTTTTAAGGAAGTCAGATAAGATGCCTGTAAGATCAGCAAGATTCAGGATAAACCGTGCATAAAAATTTACAGAACCAAGAAAGCTTCGCATGAGCTTCTTGGTTTTGGGGAATTTAAATTCTAATAAAGCTTTGATCTTACTGGGGAGAGGCTGCAGAGAGTTATTAGAAAGTATCAGTCCAAGATATCTAATCTTGTTGTACCCAAGGAAGCATTTCTTCGGCTTGGCAGTGAGGCCATGTGAGCGTAACCTACGCAAAACTGATGTTAATGTTTGGATATGTTCGCCCCACGTAGATGTCATTACGTAAATGTTATCAAAATAAACTGAAACATTTGGCATATTACCCATGACCTTTCTCATCAGTCTCACGTGGGTAGCACAGGCAGTTACCAAACCGTGGCTAGCTAGTCTAGTGGCTAACGCGACGGGCTGGAGTTTTGAGACTATGACCGCGGGTTCAATCCCGGCCGGGGGTATGGTTTGGCATAGTTCTATACTGCATCAGTCCTTGGTGTGTAGGAAAAGCGGTGTACTGCTTAGAAGAAGGATCTAACATTACTTGATGATATGCCTGCGCAATATCAATCTCTGAAAAGAAGGAAGAGTCATAAAATTTGTGTAGATCGCTATCTATTAAGGGCATAGGCTCAGCATCCCACCGAGTTATAGCATTAAGGCCTCTGAAGTCAATAGCAAGTCTATATGAATTATCCTCCTTCTTAACCATGACTACTGGTGAACAATACGAAGATACTGAAGGTTCAATGATCTTTAGTTTTAATAATTTGTCTACCTCTCGGTCAAATGCATCCCTAAGGTGAACGGGAACTGGGTATAATTTTCGTTTGATAGGATTGTCCGTCACTAAGTCAATCTTATGGACTACCGTGGAGGTAACACCTGGAATATCAGTAAAGACGTCTGAAAAGTTACTCACACATTGAAGTAGCTCATGTCTCTTATGGTCATCCAAAGATTCATTAATATTAATAGTGGTTGCGTCCTAGTGGTCAAGAGTCACCAAGTCATGTAGTTCTTCATCATGGTCTAAGTTAGAGGTGTCAATTACGCACACTTTACATTCTTCAGTTGTCGTATCAAGTTCGAGTGGAAAAACTAAGTCAAAGTTATTAAGGCACTTAACCGAATTTCTTCGGTAATATTTCTTAAGGATGTTGATATGATAAAGCTTAGGTTTCCCCTTGACTTCTATGAGGTAGTCAACTTTCCCACAAATTTTTAATACTTTATATGGACCTTTCCATGCAACTAATAATTTATTTGACTTAATAGGCAAAAGCACAAGAACTTCATCCCCTACTTTAAAACTTCTCCTCTGACTTTTGGAATCAAAATAGGTTTTGTACTGGTCCATTAACAAGCTTAGGTTTTTCGAAACTATGTCAGAGGTCTCCTCAAAATAAATAACAAAAAGGCACAATACCGTGACTGGAACGATACACAAATAACCCGCACATAAAAGACAGAAGCTTACGACGACGTTTCGGTCCGACTTGGACCATTGACAAAGTCACACTAACAGAGGAGGAGCAGGACGGCTATATATAGGCAGGAAGAGGTGGAGGTAGTAGTAGTGGTAGTAGTAGTAGTAGTAGTAGTACAAGAATTGTATATAATACCGACAGGATGAAATGACACATGCACAACACCCGGGCATCCCCACCGTAGACGTTTCGCCATCCAGCCAGCCACTGGATGGCGAAACGTCCACAACAAAGACAACCAGACGCCGCACATGTGTCTAATTTCATCAGTAGATGTAGTAGAAGAAGAAGAGGTAGTAGTAGTGGTAGTGGTAGAAGTGGGAAATAAGGAAGACGAGCCAGTCAAATACAAAGGAAGGGGAGCACTGCAAGAGAGCTAGAAACCAACAGAGGGAGAGCAAGCGCACCGAGGTGCGTGAAAGGGGAAGTGGAGAAATAAAATAAAGAAGGAACAGAAACACGAGACAGGAGAGAGAAAGACAACCCAGAGGAGAAAAGGAGAGAGGAAAGGGGAAGAGGAAGAAGAAAAAGAAGAAGAAGAAAAAAATGAGGATTCAGGTTAAGTCACGGGTGTTCTGAAGTTTGGAGCATTTTACAATGTAGTGGGAGAGGAAGGCATCTACAGAGACGAAGCCAGGGCTAAGGTTCATACAAGGAAAGTTGTGTATAAGAGAGGATTCAACTAAACGGCGACTGTTCGAGTTGGAAGTAGGGAAGACAGTTTTAGCAGAAGACCAGTCAATAGGATGGCTATGATCTCTGACGTGACAGAAAAGAGCATTGTTAGTGTCGGCAAGCCTAACACTATTTTTGTGCTCCCTAAGTCTGTCAGAAAGAGATCGACCAGTTTCTCCAACTTTCCTTGTATGAACCTTAGCCCTGGCTTCGTCTCTGTAGATGCCTTCCTCTCCCACTACATTGTAAAATGCTCCAAACTTCAGAACACCCGTGACTTAACCTGAATCCTCATTTTTTCTTCTTCTTCTTTTTCTTCTTCCTCTTCCCCTTTCCTCTCTCCTTTTCTCCTCTGGGTTGTCTTTCTCTCTCCTGTCTCGTGTTTCTGTTCCTTCTTTATTTTATTTCTCCACTTCCCCTTTCACGCACCTCGGTGCGCTTGCTCTCCCTCTGTGGGTTTCTAGCTCTCTTGCAGTGCTCCCCTTCCTTTGTATTTGACTGGCTCGTCTTCCTTATTTCCCACTTCTACCACTACCACTACTACTACCTCTTCTTCTTCTACTACATCTACTGATGAAATTAGACACATGTGCGGCGTCTGGTTGTCTTTGTTGTGGACGTTTCGCCATCCAGTGGCTGGCTGGATGGCGAAACGTCTACGGTGGGGATGCCCGGGTGTTGTGCATGTGTCATTTCATCCTGTCGGTATTATATACAATTCTTGTACTACTACTACTACTACTACTACCACTACTACTACCTCCACCTCTTCCTGCCTATATATAGCCGTCCTGCTCCTCCTCTGTTAGTGTGACTTTGTCAATGGTCCAAGTCGGACCGAAACGTCGTCGTAAGCTTCTGTCTTTTATGTGCGGGTTATTTGTGTAGGTTTCCTCAAGTTTGGATCTAAGGTCAAGGAGAAACTGGTAAGAAGACTGAACCTCAGCATTTACCTCCTCATTAGTCCACAAGTCATGAAGGATGGACAATGGGCCTCTGGCTTGTCTACCATAGAGAAGTTCAAAAGGTGAAAACCCCAAAGAGTCACTGGGAACTTCCCTCATGGCAAAGCACAGGGTAGGTAACGATGCCACTCCTTAGGTTTAAGGGAGCAAAGTTTCCTTAAAATGGACTTGAGAATCGAATGCTGGCGCTCAATCCTCCCATTACAGCTGGGATGATAGGGTGTGGTGAAGAGAGACTTCACTCCCAGAAGTTGGTATAGATGTTGCATTAAGTCAGATGTGAATTGTGTCCCACGGTCAGACAAAATTTCTCTAGGGATGCCCACTCTGGAGAAGATGGACAAAAGGGCTTCAGCCACCTCTGTAGTAGTTATGGTCTTTAAGGGTATGGCTTCAGGGAAACTCGAAGCATAATCAACTAATGTTAATATATATCTATGTCCCCCAGATGAAAGTGGAGATAAAGGACCAACGATGTCAATAGCTACTCTTTCAAACGGTACCGTAAAGATAGGCATTTTGACCATAGATACTCCCCTGGTACCTCGCGAGGATGACAGTTGGCAAACTTTACACGATCTACAATAGGTAGTGACATCTGAGGACATTTTAGGCCAAAAATAGGTTTCCCTAATTTTATTTAAAGTTTTACGATGCGAGAAATGTCCGGGCACTGGCAGGTCATGAGCCATTTTAAGAACAGTCTCTCTGCATTGACTTGGAACAACTAAGATGGAATAGTCTATCTCATCTGAATTTAATTTGAATACTGACTTGTACAAGATACCTTTTATATATTCAAATTTATATGAAAAGTTTTTCCTTTGGATAACTTGATTTTGTTTAGCGGCATTATGGCAATTCTGAAGAGAAGGACAATTACGTTGTAAATTGACAAAGGAGTCCTTCGATATATCTAAAGGCTTAAAGTCAGAGAAAATCAAAGGATGTATAGTGGGAGAAGCCTGGGCTTTGGTCTGAGCCCTAGTCAAGACATTTATGGTATCGGAGGTGATATCTTCACTTTCATCTAACAAGTGAACCGGTGATCCTACTACCTCGCTTTCGAGAGTAGCATCACTGGTTTTTAATCCCACATGAATCTCACGAGACATTGTCTCATCTGAACTTTCGAGGGCTTCTCTGACTCTACAGGAAGAGGATCTGAAACACTTATGTCCACCTTTGGTGATGAAAGGTCAACCTCAGAAGGAAGAATGGCACCTTTTACATTACCTATTAGTACGGAGCAATAAGTGATGGGAGCTAGTACGGCTTCAGAGACCAACCTGTGAACCATTTAGACCTAATGTAACAACGGATGGTAGGAAAAGTGTCCGTACGGCCCAAGTAGTCTTAAAGTATAGCAGAGGAATGAGTTTCTTTAAGGTTAGGGAACAGTTTATCAGAAATGACTATACATGTGCATCCAGTGTCTCGTAAAATGGTAGATACATTAAGTCCATTAACTGTTCCTGAACAAAAGGGTGCTTGGTCATTACAGTCTTTAAAACATCTTCCAACTTTTTGGACCTTCTTAGAAGGACAATCTGGACGTTTATGTCCCTTAACACCACACAAATGACAAACAGGAATAAAAGAAGTGATTTTACTTTCCACTAGAGGCTTTGATTTCTTAAGGTCTGATGAACCCTTGCCCTTAGGGTTCGATCCCTTTAGATTTTTATAGGAATTGTGAGCCTCAGCATACAGGTCAGCAGCCTCAGCAACTTCCTCAGCTTTAATCAGGTTGCGTTCTCTGATGAATGTTCGTATCTGGTTAGGAAGAGCTGTCAGAAACTGGTCAGCAACCATGAAGTCTCGAAGAGATTCATAACTGTGATCAATTCCTGAACTCTCTATCCAAAAGTCGAACAAACGAAAGAGTGTTACCTGTAACTGTTGAAAGTTCTGGCCAGGCTGTAAGGTGGCATACCTGAAATCTTTCCTTCAAGAATTAGTGGTTTTTTGATATGCTTTAAGGATTGCCTTCTTTAGTAGGTTATAATTACATATGATATCCTGGGACGAAGTTGCATAGATATTCAAGGCTGTACCAGAAAATAACATTCCTAACCTGGTAGCCCAGGTGTCAGCAGGCCATTCACAGAGGGTAGCGGTATTTTCAAACCTGATAATGTATGAAGTTATGTCTTCCCCCTTTGTGAAGGGAGGTAAATTAGGTGCTGGAATATGTGCACTGACTGCACGTTGTTCCATTACTCCTTCCTCTAATTGTTGTTGTGTAAGAGTTAACTTTTTATTCTCCAATTCAAGGCGAGATTTTTCGAGCTCGCGATCCTTTTCTCTCTCTATTAACTCATGCTCTCTAGCTCTTTCCTCACGTTCTCTAGCTTTTTCCTCAACTTCTCTATCCTTTGCTCTTTCCTCAAGTTCTCTTAATTTAACCTGTTCCTCACGTATCTTAGCCTGTTCCTCACATATCTTAGCTTGTTCCTCACGTTCCCTAGCTCTTTCCTCACGATCAAGTCTATCACGCTCTTTTTGGTCTTCTCGTTCTCTTTCTAACTGTCTTTCTTGGATTTCTCTCTCAATTCTCTCTCTCTCCTTTTTCTCCTGTCTTTCAAGGTTCTCTTTCTCCTTTTTCTCTTCTCTTTCGATTCTTTCTCTCTCCTTTTCTTCTTCTCTTTCCCTTTCTAACTGTCTCTTCTCTCTCAATTCTCTCTCTTTCAAGTATTTCCTGGATCTTAGCACTAATGAAAGATTCTAAATTTTTCCCTGTTATTCCTAACTTACTTCCAGTGTTCATCCAAAACTGGTATTCCTCCATGCTTGCAAGAATAACTTAAACTATCAGGGGAAATGATACGGGTATTAAAGAAAACGGAGGGTTCAATTCCTGCTCCGCTCAAACTATAAATAAACCAGAGGGCTCGATCCCTGCTTCAATTAAACAATATGTATTAACGAAAACGAAGGGTTCTATGCCGGCTCCGAGCAAACAGTAAGTAGAATGGGGTCCCTTGACCATCCAGTCTTCTCACCAACAAATCAAGAGTGTCCTATGACAGTTCCCTTGATATAATAAAGAGCTCAATGAAACAAGTTGTCACTGGAAAATCTCGGGTCCCTAGGGTCTAATCCTCCAAAGTGTTTCAAGCTCACATGAAAAAGTGGCAGAATTAACTATTACATCCTGCCTGACTTGACTTACAATAAATTGAGACTATAACAATCACCAAATCTTTTAAATACCTGTACCGTAGTCCTACCATAGAGAATGATTACTCATGGCTGGTGGTAACCATCTGTGGTATGCAGCGTTGAAGTTCGAAATGTAGATTCGAGATGGAGTTGAATCTTGATTCAGTAGAGTTGATTCTGGCAAGGTCGCCACTTGTGAAGGCTTACTCAGCCCTGTAACAACTTCAGACAGTATTACCAAGGCTGGCTCCTCCTCAGGAAAATTAGTGAATAGAAAAAGAAATAATAACAAACATAAACACTTTATTATATATAAAATATAAAATGTAAAACACTTAAATATGAAATATTAATCCTACATTAAAGAAAATGAAAAATGAAAAATATAAATGATAACTGAATTCAACGCTAATATGTATATGGGTGTCTGGTGTTGTTGACATTGTTGTTGAAATCGTAGCCGTTGCTGATGATGGGGGGGGTCGCAGGTGTTGGTGACCAGCACTGGCTAGTTCTTCACAGATTAACGCCGTGAGTATTATCCCGATGACAGGAAAGCAGGTTCTTTACCGCTGCAATGATGTGGGGTTACGTCCTGCAATTTCATACAGGTGCACAGGTAGTTCAATACAAAATGGGGACGTCTCCAGGACGTTAATCCTTCTCTTGTTCTGCTCATTGATTGACAGGTGACCCTCACTGTCATCCAAGCTGAAAAGATAGACAGGTTACCCACTGCTTAAATAATCACTCTCCATGGCAGTGTACATTACTCAAAAGACGTGGTGATTATTACAACAGTCAACCTAGAGCAAGACTGAAAGGACTAAGTTTATTACCGGTAAAATGTGAAGCTTTTAACCAATAAATCCACTAGAATACAAGGCAGGCATGTACTTACAGTAGTGTTGGGAGCTGTGAGTCAAGTGATTTACTGTTTGACCAGAGCCCCACACGTCACCTTTCGGGGGGGGGGGGAAGAGGGAGGGGAAGGGATAGCAGGAGCTAGACTGACCCTACGTTAACAAGCAGCCAGCAATCAAACTATCACTTTAGGGGTGGGGGGGGAGAAAAGGTGGGAAAAACGGGAGCGTGACTTACCCTACCTTAACTAGTAGCCGGCAATGAAACTATCACTTTCGGGGAGGGGGAAGAAAGGCGGGAGCTTGACTTACCCTACCTTAACTAGTAGCCAGTAATGAAACTATCGTTACTATATCTCTACTCCTATCTATTGAACTTTTCCCTCACAGCGCCTAATGGAAGTGCAAAACGAGAGGTTTGATACGACAAGGGTTTTAGGGGGGTTGGAGGAGGTCACTGACAGTGATAAGGAAATGTGTAGAATTTTTAACACATACTTCCTCTCAGTTTTTACACAGGAGGATACCAGCGATATTCCAGTAATGATAAATTATGTAGAACAGTACGATAATAAACTGTGCACGATTAGGGTCACAAGTGACATGGTCCTTAGGCAAATAGATCAATTAAAACCTAACAAATCCCCAGGCCCTGATGAACTGTATGCAAGGGTTCTAAAGGAATGTAAAGAGGAGCTTAGCACACCTTTGGCTAATCTTTTCAACATATCACTACAAACTGGCATGGTGCCAGATAAGTGGAAAATGGCAAATGTGATACCTATTTTCAAAACAGGTGACAGGTCCTTAGCTTCGAACTATAGACCAATAAGCCTAACCTCCATAGTGGGAAAATTTATGGAATCAATAATTGCCGAGGCAGTTTGTAGCCACCTTGAAAAGCACAAATTAATCAACGAATCTCAGCATGGTTTTACAAAGGGGCGTTCCTGCCTTACGAATTTATTAACTTTTTTCACTAAGGTATTTGAGGAGGTAGATCATGGTAATGAATATGATATTGTGTATATGGACTTTAGTAAGGCTTTTGACAGGGTCCCACATCAGAGACTATTGAGGAAAATTAAAGCACATGGAATAGGAGGAGAAATTTTTTCCTGGATAGAGGCATGGTTGACAAATAGGCAGCAGAGAGTTTGCATAAATGGGGAGAAATCAGAGTGGGGAAGCGTCACGAGCGGTGTTCCACAGGGGTCAGTGTTGAGCCCCCTGCTGTTCACAATCTACATAAACGACATAGATGAGGGCATAAAGAGCGACATCGGCAAGTTTGCCGATGACACCAAAATAGGCCGTCGAATTCATTCTGACGAGGACATTAGAGCACTCCAGGAAGATTTGAATAGACTGATGCAGTGGTCCGAGAAGTGACAGATGCAGTTTAATATAGACAAATGCAAAGTTCTAAATGTTGGACAGGACAATAACCATGCCACATATAAACTAAATAATGTAGATCTTAATATTACGGATTGCGAAAAAGATTTAGGAGTTCTGGTTAGCAGTAATCTGAAACCAAGACAACAGTGCATAAGTGTTCGCAATAAAGCTAATAGAATCCTTGGCTTCATATCAAGAAGCATAAATAATAGGAGTCCTCAGGTTGTTCTTCAACTCTATACATCCTTGGTTAGGCCTCATTTAGATTATGCTGCACAGTTTTGGTCACCGTATTACAGAATGGATATAAATTCTCTTGAAAATGTACAAAGGAGGATGACAAAGTTGATCCCATGTATCTGAAACCTTCCCTATGAGGATAGACTAAGGGCCCTGAAACTGCACTCTCTAGAAAGACGTAGAATTAGGGGGGATATGATTGAGGTGTATAAATGGAAGACAGGAATAAATAAAGGGGATGTAAATAGTGTGCTGAAAATATCTAGCCTAGACAGGACTCGCAGCAATGGTTTTAAGTTAGAAAAATTCAGATTCAGGAAGGATATAGGAAAGTACTGGTTTGGTAATAGAGTTGTGGATGAGTGGAACAAACTCCCAAGTACCGTTATAGAGGCCAGAACGTTGTGTAGCTTTAAAAACAGGTTGGATAAATACATGAGCAGATGTGGGTGGGTGTGAGTTAGACCTAATAGCTTGTGCTACCAGGTCGGTTGCCGTGTTCCTCCCTTAAGTCAATGTGACCTGACCTGGCTAGGTTGGGTGCATTGGCTTAAGCCGGTAGGAGACTTGGACCTGCCTCGCATGGGCCAGTAGGCCTTCTGCAGTGTTCCTTCGTTCTTATGTTCTTATGTGGGGTGGCCCGGTGGCCTGGTGGCTAAAGCTCCCGCTTCACACATGGAGGGCCCGGGTTCGATTCCCGGCGGATGGAAACATTTCGACATGTTTCCTTACACCTGTTGTCCTGTTCACCTAGCAGCAAATAGGTACCTGGGTGTTAGTCGACTGGTGTGGGTCGCATCCTGGGGGACAAGATTGAGGACCCCAATGGAAATAAGTTAGACAGTCCTCGATGACGTACTGACTTTCTTGGGTTATCCTGGGTGGCTAACCCTCCGGGGTTAAAAATCCGAACGAAATCTTATCTTATCTTATCTTATCTTATAGACCATTGGAGTGTCCTGCGAGGGCAGGGGCGCTGGCGCATTGCAATGGAAATGGTGGGTTTGAGGGTTCTTGAGGACATCGAGGGGAATAGGGAGGGACAAGATTTGGTGACAATGGAGGGGATGGGAGGGTATGTTGATGCTTGGCTTAGCGCATATATGAGGAGTGTGGGTGTGAGAGAGGGGGCTTAAAGAGAGATGGGGGGGATGGGTGCAGTGTGTGTTGGACAGGGACGACAGGGAACAGTTACAGGGGCCTATTGTGGAGGAAGAGGTGTGGACGGCTTTAATGAGTATGAGCAGGGGTAAGGCGCCGGGAATAGATGGGCTGCCTGCGGAGTTTTACATACAGCATTGGGGAGTAGTAAAAGACTTTTTGGTGCAATTATTTAATATCATAAAAGAGAGGGGTGCGTTTGGACCGTTGCAGGCGACAGCGCTAGTAGTTTTGGAGCCAGAGGGTGAAAGTCAGTGCACGGTGAGAGATTACCAGCTGATATCACTCATGTGCGCAGACTACAAACTTTTTGCAAAAATTTTGGGAAATCGTATAAAGAAAGTCATTGGAAAGGTAATAGTGAGGGGTCAATATGGGATTCCAATGAGATCAATGTATGAGGGGCATGGGGTTATTAGAAGGCTTATTTAGGGTTCGCGAGAGGGGAAACGAGGGGTATTGGCGTTGGATTGGAGAACTGCGTATGACAGTGTCGAGAGAGAGGCTCTGTCGAGAATCATGGAGTGGCAGGGGTTCGGGGAGGACATTGTAAATTGGGCATGTACTTTATATCAGGGAGCCGGGATGTGTGTACAGATTAATGGGCGGGAAGGGTTGCATGTGAAAATGGGCAGGGGATTGAGGCAGGGATGCCCGTTGTTACAAATATTATTTGCATGTTTACTGAATCCGTTTTATAGGACAGTGGAAAGGTGCATACAGAAGGGGGTAAGGGAGGACATGTGAGGTGGGAGTCCCGGAATCATAGGTTATATTGATGACACAACTGTCCTAGTGAGTGGGAGGGAGGGATTGGAGGGTCTGGAGAAAGTTATAGATGTTTTTGGGATGGCAACAGGTACAGCAGTGAATGTGCATAAATCAAAGCTATTGAGATTGGGTGAATGGGATTGGCGGGAGGGCGGGGGTGGGGGATGAGGTGGTGTGTCGTGGACCAGGTGAAAATTTGTGGAGTTGTGTATATGGGTAATGCTCAGATGGTGAGGGAGGTTAATTCAAAGGGTGTGGTAGATAGAGTATTGGGAAGATTGTCAGGATTGTGGCCGACACATCTTACGCTACACCAGAGGGTCATTGTGGTCAATGTGCTTTTGTACAGCAAAATATGGCATATGGCAGCTTTGTACCCTTTGGTGTATGGGGATGTCCGAAGATTGTTGAGCAGAGTTTTCCATTTTATCTGGGGTTCGGGATGCGATTGGTTGAAAAGGGAGGTGGTAACACTTCCGGTGGCCTTGGGATGGATGGGGTTAATTCATTTGGAAAGAAGGTTGAAGTGTGTAAATGTGAAACATGGGTTTCTAAGGGTTCGGGGGGAGGGGAGTGGAGGGTTAGGGATGCTGCAGGGAGGTATTCGTAGATGGTGGAAGGGACAGGATTTGAGAGATGGTGAGGAGTTGTTGCGTCTATTGATGATGATCAGAGATCCGAGAAACATGTGGGTAGGGTCCATGGAGAGGAAGTTATGGCCTAGGGTGGCAGTGTCAACAGAAGGAGTGTACACGATGTACGCAAGGGAAGACATTTGGGGTCAGTTAAAAGGGTTACGCATCCAGCTGCTCGTGAGGGAGGTAATGTATAGGTTTCTTCATGGAATATTGCCATCTGGGGTTGTATTACGAAATAGGCGAATAAGGGAGGGTGGGGAGTGTCAGGTTTGAGGGGTAGATGAATCAGTTTTTCATGTAGTTTATTTTTGCCAAAGCAAAATGTGCGGGAATGGTTAGGGAAAGTAATCCGGTAAGTGGGGGGAAAAGGGTTGTCGGTTTCGAGAGTGCTCAGTTTAGATGTAGGTGTTCGCATCGCTATTGGGTCAGTGTTCACATCGCTATTGGGTCAGTGTTCGCATCGCTATTGGGCCGTGCGGACGTGCTGTGCAGTAGCTCCTGATTGAGTTGGCTGTTGCGCAGTGTTGACGTGTACTTAGCTCTGTGAAGAACTGTTTGCGCGCTCTCTACGAATTGAAGCAAGATGCCCTCCATCGAGCAACTTTACTTAACAGCTTAAGGAAGAATTGAGGATGGCGAAGATGGAGATTTGGTGACTGACCGAGGAAAACAAGAAGATTCATAGTAGTCCTCCTGTTTTGAGTCCTCAGGTCAAGAAGGGAAACTGGTCAGTGGCTGGACAGCAGGGAACGAAGTTGACGATCAAGAAGACGAATGGAAAGGTAGAAACGATGAAGAAGAAAGAGACTGCCATGGAAACTGTTGTGGAAAAATCTAATACATTCTCAGTGCTACCCGACGAATGTGAGTTGACTACTGGGAACATCACGATGAACGACACCAAGGAAGGTAAGAATATTGTTGTTGTTGGGGATAGCCAAGTTAGGTATATGGATAGGGCGTTCTGCTTGAAGGACAGGAGTAGGAGAGAGAGAGCTTGCTTTCCTGGGGCTGGGATGAAGGATATTTTTAGCCGTCTGGATGACATCATGAGAGGTAATGGGAGCAATCCTATTATCTGTCTCAGTGCTGGAGGCAACGATGTTGGCAGACGTAGGAGTGAAGACCTGATTAGCAGGTATAGGTCAGCAATAGAAATAATTAGGAGTAAGGGTGGGAACCCTGTCATATGTGGTATTTTGCCAAGGAGAGGAGTCGGAAATGAATGGTTGTCCAGGGCAATTGGTGTCAATTGCTGGCTGGACAAATACTGTAAGGAAAATGCGGTAACATTCATTGACAACTGGGACCTCTTCTATGGCAGAAATGACATGTATGCCAGGGATGGGGTTCACTTATCTAGGTCTGGGGTGGTAGCACTGGCAACTGCAGTGGAGGGAGCAGTTAGGACTTTAAACTAGGAATAGTTAGTGGTATGGGTTTTGACAGGAAAACAGTGAAGTCCCAGTGTAGTAATATTACGAGTTCTAGGGGAACTAGTAATAAGCAGAACGAGGTAGATATTGAAAAGCCAGGGACTTTGAGTGATAAGGACAGTAATAGGTTTAGTAGAAAAACAGAAATGAGCAGGAAGGGTAATTGCCGTAGTGCTAGGAATAAGATGGACGAGTTAAGATTAGTTGCTAGTGCAGGTAACATTGATGTATTTGCCTTAACTGAGACGTGGTTTAATTCAAAAAGTCGGGACATGCCTGCGGAATGTCATATTCAGGGTTTTAAATTGTTCCAAGTAGATAGAAGTATCGGGAAGGGGGGTGGGGTGGCATTGTATGTCCGAGATCGCTTGAACTGTTGCATAAAAACGGGTATTAAGTCTGAAGTAACACATACAGAGTCTGTTTGGATAGAATTTTCAGAGGGGCATGAAAAACTCATTTTAGGAGTGATATATCGTCCCCCAAACTTAGATAGGGACCAAGGGAGACTACTATGGGAGGAAATTGTTAAGTCCACAAGGCACGATAATGTAGTAATTCTAGGAGACTTTAACTTTAGTCATATTGATTGGAATTTCTTGACTGGGAATTTAGAATCATACGACTTCTTAGAAGTAGTTCAGGATTGTTTTTTGAAGCAGTTTGTGACAGAACCTACAAGGGGAAATAACCTGCTTGACTTAGTTATGGCAAACAATGAATCCCTTGGAAATATAAACACAAATGCAGTATAATGTGATCCTTTATTGACAACGTTTCACCCACACAGTGGGCTTTTTCAAGTCACACACGGATCTACCTGGGGTTGGAAGGTACGAGTGTATTTATAGGCATGTTCAGAATGTTGAGGTCAGGTGGAGAATGCTGCATCTGATGATCTACCGGGTGGGGTTATAGAGTCTTGGGTAGCTTGGCAGGGGTATTGGACAAGTTGTGAGTAGACCTTCTGCAGTGTTCTATGTTCTTATGTGGGATAGCGATGAAGAAGTTTCTTGGCGAGTGGTTCAGCTATGTTATAGAAGCCATTGTTCTGGTTGAAATTGTTGGTTGTAGAGATGAGCGATGATTCCAGGATTCTTCTGTATTGAGTGTTGTCTTCTGTGGCTATAAGTCTTGAGTTTCTGTAGTTAATTAAATGGTTGTGTGAATTGCGATGTTGTACACAGGCATTTCTTGTATCGTCAGTCCTGCTTGCATATTGGTGTTCTGAAATACGTGTTTGGAGGTCTCTTGATGTTTCGCCCACATATAATTTGTTGCATTCATTACAAGGGATTATGTATACCCCTGCAGAGGATGGAGGCTTGTCCTGTCTACTAGTGGTGATGTCCTTGATGGTCGTGGTTGTGGAGGTAGATACTTGGAATGATGTTTTCGCAAAGATGTTGGAAACATGTTTGGCAATGGAGTTGGTTGGGAGGACTATGTATCTCTTCTCGGCAGTGTCTTCTCTGGGTGTGTTGAAGATGTTTAATGCCCGCCGTCTGCAGTCTCTGATGAAGTGACGAGGATAGTGGAGTTTAGAAAATACTTGTTCAATTATAGTGCATTCTTCCTCAAGGAACTCATTGCTGCAGATTCTGAGTGCACGTAGGAAAAAGCCTATAATTACACCACGTTTAGTTTTGGTGTCGTGGTGAGAGTAGAAGTGGAGAAGATCGTTTTGGTTGGTGGGTTTTCGATAGACTTTAAAACGAAGTTCGTGGTCAGCTTTGCAGAGCAGAACATCAAGGAAAGGAAGAGTGTTGTCGACTTCTTCTTCAAGTGTGAACTGGATTGAAGGCTCGACCTGGTTGAGCTTGTCTTGGAGAGCTTGAACGTTGAAGCGTTTAGGAGTTATGAGGAGAATGTCGTCAACATAACGGAGCCAGGTGACAGACGAAGGAATAATGGTGGAGAAACGTTCGGCTTCTAGATGTTCCATGTATAGGTTCGCCAGGACTGCACTGAGTGGCGAACCCATGGGTAGTCCAAAAGTCTGCTGAAAGAGGTGATTTTCGAAAGAGAAACACGTAAAGCCAACACATAGTTCAACAAGGTCGATGAAATCGCTGGCTGGAATGGGAAGATCAAGTGAATCGTCAATTTTCCTGCGTAAAAATGGTATGAAATACCGACAGATTGTTAGTTAAGACACATATGCAACAGTTAGGTATCTTTATTTCGAAACGTTTCGCCTACACAGTAGGCTTCTTCAGTCGAGTACAGAAAGGTTGATAGAAGCAGAAGATACTTGAAGACGATGTAATCAGTCCATCACCCTTAAAGTTTTGAGGTGGTCAGTCCCTCAGTCTGGAGAAGAGCATTGTTCCGTTGTCTGAAACAATATTGTTTCAGACAACGGAACAATGCTCTTCTCCAGACTGAGGGACTGACCACCTCAAAACTTTAAGGGTGATGGACTGATTACATCGTCTTCAAGTATCTTCTGCTTCTATCAACCTTTCTGTACTCGACTGAAGAAGCCTACTGTGTAGGCGAAACGTTTCGAAATAAAGATACCTAACTGTTGCATATGTGTCTTAACTAACAATTTTCCTGCGCAAGAGATCGATGGCTTGTGTAGTAGGTACTTTGGTGAATAGGGAAGTCACGTCAAGGCTGGAAAGTTTCTTGTTCCTGATGTTGATGTTGCGAATGCAGTTGAGAAGATCACCCGAGTGTTTGAGATGTGCTGGACTGATAGTGCCCAAGAGTTTAGAGAGGTGTTTTGCGAGAATTCCTGAGAGCTGGTGGGGAGCACTGCCTATTCCCGAGGATATGGGCCTCAGTGGGATACCAGGCTTGTGAGTCTTTGGCAGGCCGTACATTCTGGCAGGTCTGGGGTTGCTGGGCATGGTGTGCAGAAGTTTCTTCCCTTGTTCTGAGCCCCTCAAAATGCGGCGAGTCCTTTGAAGAAAAGTTTTAGTAAGGTTGTCCACTTGGTTAGTTGTGAGAGGTTTGTAGGTATCTGGGTCATTAAGTAGATTGAGCATTTTGTTCCTGTAATCGTCAGTGTTCATGATAACAACACCACCTCCTTTATCAGCGGTGGTGACCCTGATGGTCGTGTCTTCTGCTAAACCTTTGAGTGCATTGATGTAACGTCGTGGTATGACTGGGGAGCTGCGTGTTGAGATGGCTGCTGAGATGATGCCTTGAAGATAGCCTTTTTGGAAGTCGGAGTCATTGTGTCTGTAGTTTTTGGCGATGAAATTGAGGCTAAGGGCTGTAGGGACTTGCTTTTGAGGGATTTATGAACTTTACAAGCGGTCAGGGGCATAAACGGGCTGGCCTTCCCCGGAGGGGGGGTTGTGTGTGTTCCAGAGGTCGATTGTGTGTGTGGAATTGTGTGAGGAAAGGATGTTGAGGTGAGTTTTGAGTGTGACACATTAAGAGGTATGTAATAGGTTTTCTCCAATAGAATTAACGCCAATTGTTTGATAATCTACTGCTTTATTATACATATTGCGTGTGATAATATTGATTTACGGTAATGGCATTGTAATTTGGAGTTTTACTCTAATAATTGCATGTATTTGCTCCAACTTGTTTCTAGGTGCCTTGCACTGCGTAGTGTTGACGCTGTGATCATGCACGGTGTCCAGAGATATGCTGTGATATGTTTGTATTAATGTCTGTGCATTATTGTTCGTCACTGGTGATCTGCAATTTTCAGTTTTGTTTTGAGAGTAAAGAGTTTAATGTACGTCAGATGGTGTAAATAAAGTTGGGCAACAGTGGTGTTATAGGTTTTTGTGGTTAGGTGCGTGCTAGGCACAGTCTTTATGTGTCACTTATGTCATGGTTATATTTTACGTTGTATTGTACTGTTGTCAATAGCACTATGTTATGTCCATATAAGCTGTACAGAGCTTGAATGTCATAGTTGAAGCTGTGTTATTGTTTTTTAACGTTTGGAATTGCATGTTTAAATGTGTAGAAGCTTACATGTGTTGGGTTTTTGGGACTAAGTTTATACCTATGGCTTTGTAGTAATTTTGTATGTCTTTGTGACTTTTCTATATCACCATTGTTGTGTAATACATATTGTTACGTAACTGAACCATTAGGACAATTACATAAATTAATGTTTTGATCATTGCTGTGCGACATTAGATTAGGTAACATCCATTGTTTGCAGTATGTTAGGTTGTAAATAGTGGGGTGGGTGGATAACCACGGGGAAGGGGGGGTAATATGTCTGTGTAGTAAGCTCAGTGCAATGAATTGCATGGTCTGTAAGAACATAAGAATGTACGAACACTGCAGAAGGCCTACTGGCCCATACGAGGCAGGTCCTTATCAAAACGATCTCTACCTAAAGCCACCCAAGAAATAACTCCCGTACCCAATGACACCAATCAAACCCAGCCCCTCCCACTCATATATTTGTCCAGTCTCTTCTTAAAGCTACCCAAGGTCCTAATCTCTATCACCCCACTGGGAAGACTGTTCCACGCATCTACAACTCTGTTAGAAAACCAGTACTTACCTATATCCTTTCTGTAGTCGATTATTAAGTACCATTTCGAGGGATTTGTATATAAAAGTGTTGTTCATGTTGTGTAATTCTGTTGGGTAGCTCCAACAGGTTTGGGTTAAGTGATAGGATGAGGGAACAGAGGGGGGGGGGTTGTCCCCACATGGAGTTGTAAGTGTGGTGTGTAATGTTAGCTGTAGGTAGGATTGTGTTAATTTTATAGCCCTAGATGAGTTTTATATATTGTATTTTTGTAATGTCATGTTTTAAATAAAATATAAAAAAAAAAATTGAACGATATTGAAAAAGAGCGATTAGAGACGGGAGTAACTGAGTGAAATGCGTAAAATGAAGAACCTTGTAACAACATTACTAGTAGAACAAATTTATCTCTCAAGGTTATAAAATATAAACCTGATATACATTATCAGTGATGCATCACAAGTGTTACTGATGATAAATAAATGCTCTACAATTTTTCTCTCTTAAGCTTTGTTTTGATGTTTTCTGCTAAAATGGTAAATATTCACTTCTATTTAACATAATGTGTAGTTTTGTAGGTAAAATAATTATACCGTATTTTCTGTGATTTTTATGTATAATTCTTAAGAACATAAGAACATAAGAATGTAGGAACACTGCAGAAGGCCTACTGGCCCATACGAGGCAGGTCCTTATCAAAACGATCTCTACCTAAAGCCACCCAAGAAATAACTCCCGTACCCAATGACACCAATCAAACCCAGCCCCTCCCACTCATATATTTGTCCAGTCTCTTCTTAAAGCTACCCAAGGTCCTAGCCTCTATCACCCCACTGGGAAGACTGTTCCACGCATCTACAACTCTGTTAGAAAACCAGTACTTACCTATGTCCTTTCTAAATCTAAATTTATCCAACTTATATCCATTATTTCTGGTTCTTACCTGGTTCGATACCCTCAGTACTTTATTAATATCTCCCTTGTTTATGCCTGTCATCCACTTATACACTTCAATGATATCTCCTCTCGTTCTACGCCTCTCCAGAGAGTGGAGATTTAAGGCTTTAAGTCTATCTTCATACGGGAGGTTCCTTACACAGTAAATCATTTTAGTCATGATGAATGGTTTGAAAAACCGACAAGTTGAAGATTGAGACACTTATGCAGCATATGGGAATCTTTATTCAGGAAACGTTTCGCCACACAGTGGCTTCATCAGTCCAATACAAAGAGGAAGGTGTAAGGAGAGGAGGAGAATGAGGTAATCAGTCCCTCAACCTGGAGGATTAGTTAGAGGTATGGGTTTTTGCAGGAAAACTGTGAAGTCGCAGGGTAGTAATATGAGTACTAGCAGAACTAGTAATAGGCAAAATGAGGTGGATATTGGAAAGCCAGTGGCACTAATTGACAAGGACAGTAATAGGTTTAGTGGAATAATAGAAAAAAGCAGGAAGGGTAAAGAGAGAGGAGGGTCATTAAAAGTTTATTACACAAATAGTCGCAGTGCTAGGAATAAGATGGGCGAGTTGTGTACGAATGGTATATAATACCGACAAGATGAGAGAAAGACACATATGCAACATCTGGGTATCTTTATTGTAGACGTTTCGCCATCCAGTGGCTTTATCAATACAAATTCTAGGACATAACTTGAAGACAGTAGAACTATGTACAGAAGATGAGGTAATCAGTCCCTCAACCTAGGAGTAGGTGCGAACAGCACCATAGTCGTGGAGATCTCCACGACTATGGCGAAACGTCTACAATAAAGATACCCAGATGTTGCATATGTGTCTTTCTCTCATGGGCGAGTTGAGACTATGAGGAAATGGTATGGTGATACCGACAAGATGTGGAAAAAGACACTTATGTACAGTTCAGGACATTTATTAAAGGAAACGTTTCGCCACGAGTGGCTTCTTCAGTCCTAATACAGAGAAAACTAAGAAAACACACATATATATAGTGGTGGGAGTCAGGTGAGGTGAAGCGTGGGTAGAGGTGGTAATAGTAGTAGTAGTAGTAATGGAACTAAGGAGGTGAGGTTAGAGAGGGACCTGCTGGCATCAAGTAACACCAGTTCCCAGGATGGGTAATATCCTCTTGCTTAGTAATTTTGAAATACTGTAACTACCGGATTTTTGCTTTATAGTGTTACTGACAGAAATTAGTGCAGCTTCAATGCATTTTCTCCGTCTTAAGTCGTCTTCTTTAATAACTAGTTTAGCTTCATTGAATTTCATGAGGTGTCCAACATCGTCTCTATGTTGAACACATGCGTTTTTGCGGTCATCATTTCTGCAAGCATTTTTGTGTTCTGCTATTCTAATGTCCAGAGTTCTGGCTGTTTCCCCTACATATACTTTGTCACACCCCCCACATGGTATAGTGTAGATTCCTGCACTTGTGCCAGAATCATGCTTGGGTTTTTGTATCAGGTTCCTAATAGTAGTTGAAGAGCTGGTAGATATTTTAGCCAGTTTTCTGTCAAACATTTTTGAAACATTAGTGGCAACGTTGCTGACCGGTAAAACGATGTAACTTGGAGGCTTTTCTTCAATTTGATAGGTGTTGGTCTTGCTGAGGATACGTGTTGCACGTTTCCTGCAGTCACGTATGAAGTGTAGGGGAAAGTGTAGTGAACTAAAAGAGTTGGTGATGTATGTACATTCTTCTTCGAGGAACTGCGGACTGGAAATTCTGTAGGCTCTCAGAAAGAAGCCAATAACTACCCCTCTTTTAGTTCTTGTGTCATGGTGAGAGAAGAAATGTAGAAGATCATTCTTGTAGGTAGGCTTCCGGTAGACTTTAAAAGAAAGTTTGCTTTCCCCTGTGCGTAAGAGAACGTCGAGAAAAGGTAACTGGTTGTCCTTCTCCTCCTCTAGAGTAAATTTAATAGTAGGTTCCAGATTGTTGATGGTGTTGAACACCAATACGCAAGCAGGTCTGACGACACAAGGAATGCCTGCGTACAACACCGTAATTCACACAACCACTTGATAAACTACAGAAACTCAAGACTTATCGCCACAGAAGACAACACTCAATACCGAAGAATCCTGGAATCATCACTTATTTCTATATCCGACAACTTCAACCAGAATAGTGGCTTCTATAACATAGCTGAACCACTTGCCAAGAAACTTCTTCATCGCTATCCCACATAAGAACACTGTAGAAGGTCTGCTCACAAACTTATCCAATCTCCTTTCCAAGCTACCCAAGTTTTTAGACTCTACAACCCCACTCGGTACATCATCAGATGCAGCATTCTTCACCTGACCTCAGCCGGACTATAAATACTCGCGTTCCTTCCACCCCAGGTAGTTCTGTTTGTGACTTGAAAAAGCCCACTGTGTGGGCGAAACGTAGTCAATAAAGGATCACATTATACTGCATTTGTGTTTATATTGCCACAGCAATGCCTAAGCGTACGTAATAAGGCAAATAGATTACTGGGATTTATATCAAGAAGTGTAAGCAACAGAAGTCCAGAGGTCATACTGCAGCTTTATACATCATTAGTAAGGCCTCACCTAGATTATGCAGCTCAATTCTGGTCTCCATATTACAGAATGGACATAAATTCGTTAGAAAACATTCAGCGTAGGATGACTAAATTAATACATAACATTAGAAATCTTTTTTATGAAGAAAGATTGAAGACTCTTAAGTTACATTCACTTGTTAGACGAAGAATGAGGGGAGACCTGATCGAAGTGTATAAGTGGAAGATAGGTATTAATAGGGGGGATATTAACAAGGTCTTGAGGATATCTCTCCAAGAGAGAACCCGCAGTAATGGATTTAAATTAGATAAGTTTAGATTTAGAAAGGACATAGGAAAGTATTGGTTTGGAAATAGGGTAGTTGATGAGTGGAACAGTCTACCTAGTTGGGTTATTGAGGCTAGGACTTTGGGTAGTTTCAAATTTAGGTTGGATAAGTACATGAGTGGGAGGGGTTGGATTTGAGTGGGACTTGCACATCGGAGCTTGTTTCTTGGGTGGCATTGAAAATTGGGATGGGCAAATGTTTTGTTAGTGGGATGAATTGTAAAGGACCTGCCTAGTATGGGCCAACAGGCCTTCTGCAGTGTTCCTCCTTTCTTATGTTCTTATGTTCTTATGTATTGGACTGATGAAGCCACTGTGTGGCGAAACGTTTCCTGAATAAAGATTCCCATATGCTGCATAAGTGTCTCAATCTTCATTTTAGTCATTCTTCTCTGTATGCTCTCTAATGAGTCTATATCCATCCTGTAGTAAGGAGACCAAAACTGAGCAGCATAATCTAAATGAGGCCTCACTAGTGATGTATAGAGCTGCAAAATAACTTTTGGACTTCTGTTACTTATACTTCTTGAGATAAATCCAAGTAATCTGTTGGCCTTGTTGCGCACACTAAGGCACTGCTGTCTTGGCTTTAGATTTCTGCTTACCATGACTCCCAAGTCTTTTTCACATTCTGTATGATCAAGCTCTACTTCACCTAGATTATAGCTTCGAGGGTTATTTTCATTACCGAGGGCAAGTACCTTACACTTATCCACATTGAACTTCATCTGCCATTTTTCAGACCAAGACATTAATTTGTCCAAATCGTCCTGGAGTTCCTTGATATCCTCCTCAGAGTGAATTATACGGCCTATCTTTGTATCATCAGCAAATTTACTCATGTCACTCGTAATCCCTTCATCAAGGTCATTAATGTAAATTATGAACAAGAGAGGGCCTAAAACTGATCCTTGTGGAACGCCACTAGTGACTAATCCCCATTCAGATTTCACTCCGTTAATGGTAACTCTCTGCTTTCTATTGGTAAGCCATGCCTCAATCCATGCTAGAACTTTACCTCCTTAAATATCTTTAATTTTATATCCTTTTGTTGTGTTTTAGTCAAGTAAAACGATTATCACTGAGAATTGTAATGTTTGGGAAAAACATTAAAAGCCTAATTGATCAAATAAATACATCAAATTATTGTTTACTGTTTTGCTGATGCTAAAAATAGCGTTTTTAAATTGTGTGGATTTATATTGCAGCTAAAAATGCATTTAAAGTCTGTTAAAAATTATCCACATTATCAACAGGGAAGAGCAAATTTTAAGTAAAAATTCCATCACAATATTTTCCATTCAGTTCTTAAAATTTTGAAACAATACTTAAGACACCAAATAATATTTTATTATTATTATCACACTGGCCGATTCCCACCAAGGCAGGGTGGCCCGAAAAAGAAAAACTTTCACCATCATTCACTCCATCACTGTCTTGCCAGAAGGGTGCTTTACACTACAGTTTTTAAACTGCAACATTAACACCCCTCCTTCAGAGTGCAGGCACTGTACTTCCCATCTCCAGGACTCAAGTCCGGCCTGCCGGTTTCCCTGAACCCCTTCATAAATGTTACTTTGCTCACACTCCAACAGCACGTCAAGTATTAAAAACCATTTGTCTCCATTCACTCCTATCAAACACGCTCACGCATGCCTGCTGGAAGTCCAAGCCCCTAGCACACAAAACCTCCTTTACCCCCTCCCTCCAACCTTTCCTAGGCCGATCCCTACCCCCGCCTTCCTTCCACTACAGACTGATACACTCTTTAAGTCACTCTGTTTCGCTCCATTCTCTCTACATGTCCAAACCACCTCAACAACCCTTCCTCAGCCCTCTGGACAACAGTTTTAGTAATCCCGCACCTCCTCCTAACTTCCAAACTACGAATTCTCTGCATTATATTCACACCACACATTGCCCTCAGACATGACATCTCCACTGCCTCCAGCCTTCTCCTCACTGCAACATTCATCACCCATGCTTCACACCCATATAAGAGCGTTGGTAAAACTATACTCTCATACTTTCCCCTCTTTGCCTCCAAGGACAAAGTTTTTTGTCTCCACAGACTCCTAAGTGCACCACTCACCCTATTCCCCTCATCAATTCTATGATTCACCTCATCTTTCATAGACCCATCCGCTGACACATCCACTCCCAAATATCTGAATACATTCACCTCCTCAATACTCTCTCCCTCCAATCTGATATCCAATCTTTCATCACCTAATCTTTTTGTTATCCTCATAACCTTACTCTTTCCTGTATTCACTTTTAATTTTCTTCTTTTGCACACCCTACCAAATTCATCCACCAATCTCTGCAACTTCTCTTCAGAATCTCCCAAGAGCACGGTGTCATCAGCAAAGAGCAACTGTGACAACTCCCACTTTATGTGTGATTCTTTATCTTTTAACTCCACGCCTCTTGCCAAGACCCTCGCATTTACTTCTGTTACAACCCCATCTATAAATATATTAAACAACCACGGTGACATCACACATCCTTGTCTAAGGCCTACTTTTACTGGGAAATAATATCCTCTTTCCTACATACTCTAACTTGAGCCTCACTATCCTCGTAAAAACTCTTCACTGCTTTCAGTAACCTACCTCCTACACCATACACCTGCAACATCTGCCACATTGCCCCCCTATCCACCCTGTCATATGCCTTTTCCAAATCCATAAATGCCACAAAGACCTCTTTAGCCTTATCTAAATACTGTTCACTTATATGTTTCACTGTAAACACCTGGTCCACACACCCCCTACCTTTCCTAAAGCCTCCTTGTTCATCTGCTATCCTATTCTCCGTCTTACTCTTAATTCTTTCAATAATAACTCTACCATACACTTTACCAGGTATACTCAACAGACTTATCCCCCTATAATTTTTGCACTCTCTTTTGTCCCCTTTGCCTTTATACAAAGGAACTATGCATGCTCTCTGCCAATCCCTAGGTACCTTACCCTCTTCCATACATTTATTAAATAATTGCACCAACCACTCCAAAACTATATCCCCACCTGCTTTTAACATTTCTATCTTTATCCCATCAATCCCGGCTGCCTTACCCCCTTTCATTTTACCTACTGCCTCACGAACTTCCCCCACACTGACAACTGGCTCTTCCTCACTCCTGCAAGATGTTATTCCTCTTTGCCCTATACACGAAATCACAGCTTCCCTATCTTCATCAACATTTAACAATTCCTCAAAATATTCCCTCCATCTTCCCAATACCTCTAACTCTCCATTTAATAACTCTCCTCTCCTATTTTTAACTGACAAATCCATTTGTTCTCTAGGCTTCCTTAACTTGTTAATCTCACTCCAAAACTTTTTCTTATTTTCAACAAAATTTGTTGATAACATCTCACCCACGCTCTCATTTGCTCTCTTTTTACATTGCTTCACCACTCTCTTAACCTCTCCCTTTCCACTCTCTTTACCTCATCATTCCACCAATCGCTCCTCTTCCCTCCCGCACCCACTTTCCTGTAACCACAAATTTCTGCTGAACACTCCAACACTACATTTTTAAACCTACCCCATACCTCTTCGACCCCATTGCCTATGCTCTCATTAGCCCATCTATCCTCCAATAGCTGTTTATATCTTACCCTAACTGCCTCCTCTTTTAGTTTATAAACCTTCACCTCTCTCTTCCCTGATGCTTCTATTCTCCTTGTATCCCATCTACCTTTTACTCTCAGTGTAGCTACAACTAGAAAGTGATCTGATATATCTGTGGCCCCTCTATAAACATGTACATCCTGAAGTCTACTCAACAGTCTTTTATCTACCAATACATAATCCAACAAACTACTGTCATTTCGCCCTACATCATATCTTGTATACTTATTTATCCTCTTTTACTTAAAATATGTATTACCTATAACTAAACCCCTTTCTATACAAAGTTCAATCAAAGGGCTCCCATTATCATTTACACCTGGCACCCCAAACTTACCTACCACACCCTCCCTAAAAGTTTCTCCTACTTTAGCATTCAGATCCCCTACCACAATTACTCTCTCACTTGGTTCAAAGGCTCCTATACATTCACTTAACATCTCCCAAAATCTCTCTCTCTCCTCTACATTCCTCTCTTCTCCAGGTGCATACACACTTATTATGACCCACTTTTCGCATCCAACCTTTACTTTAATCCACATAATTCTTGCATTTACACATTCATATTCTCTTTTCTCCTTCCATAATTGATCCTTCAACATTACTGCTACCCCTTCTTTTGCTCTAACTCTCTCAAATAATATGTTCCCATAAATTTTAGCTAGCACGTGAGAAGATTTTGTATCAAAGGTTTGGCGGAATTTGGCACACACGGAATTTTGCCCACCCCTGCCTCAGGTAGTTGCCCAGTTTCAAGGGATGTGTTGAAGATTGTTGTTAGAGGCCCACACAGCATCTCTGCTCCCTCTCTAAGGATCCACGGAGAGATGTTGTCTAGTCCCACAGCCTTTGAGGTATCAAATTAACATAGCAGCTTCTTCACCTCCCCCTCAGTTGTGTGTATTTTATCCAGCGCATGTCGGTGTATCCCATCTTGGAGTATCCTCCTATTCTGATGTCCTAGAGACCTTCCTGTCCACTGTAAATACTTCTTTAAATCTCACGTAGAGTTCTTCACATACTTCTAGGTCGTATCTTGTCGCCTCCCCACCTTCCTTTCTCAACCTGAGTATCTGGTTCTTTACTGTTGTTTCCTCCTGATGTGGCTGTACAACAGCTTCGGGTCATTCTTTATTTTAATGATGTGTCGTTCTCATATTGACACTGTACTCACCTATTTGTGGTTACAGGGGTCGATTCATAGCTCCTAGCCCCGCCTCTTCACTGACCGCTTCTAGATCCGATCTCTCTCCCTGCTCCACGATCTTTATCACACCTCATCTTCAAACTATGTATGGCTCACGAAACTGTAATGACATGAATGCAAACAAGCCATACCATGGACGAGGGTTGAATCCACGGTTAGAGAGTCGTAAAACTCCAGATTGACGTGCTAACCACTGGGGCAGCTGGCTACAATAAGATTCATCCAACTAGGTATATTTATACACCATAGGAAGGTTAACACAGGCAACACTGAGACCACAAATGCAAGTTTTTACAGACGAATCTCCACCAGTGAGGCCGTGACGAACTCTTGTTCAAGTTCCCTCAAAGCTATCATCATGGCTCTCTAACTATGGGTTCAAACCCGGCCCGTGGTATGGTTTATATACGGTTCCTGTCTCCACTACATCACTTTCTAGACTATTCCACTTCCTGACAACCACACACCCACCAAAGGTGGGTGTGTGGTTGCAGAGGTCGAGTTACAACTCCTGGCCCCGCCTCTTCATTGGCAGCAACTAGGTCACTCTTCCTGCTCTATGAGCTTTATCATACCTCTTCTTAAAGCTATGTATGGATCCTGCCTGCTCTTCATCACTTTCCAGACTTTTCCACTGTCTGACAACTCTGTGACTGAAATAATACTTCCTAACATCTCTGTGATTCATCTAAGTGTTCAACTTCCAACTGTGACCCCTTGTTGCTGTGTCCAGTCTCTGGAACATCCTGTCTATGTCCACCTTGTCGATTCCTCTCAGTATTTTACAGGTGGTTATCATATTCCCCCCTCTCTCTCCTGTCCTCTAATGTCGTCAGGTCGATTTCCATTAACCAATCGTCTTAGGACATACACCTTAGATCCGGAACTAGTCTTGTTGCAAACCTTATCGCAATCTCTAATTTTCTTGCGTGCTTGGCTAGGTGTGTGTTCCAAATTGGTGCTCATATTCCAGCGTTGTACAGTGTCCTGAATGATTCCTTATTGAGATGTCGGAATACTATCCTTGAGTTTGCTAGGCGCCCATATGCTGCAGCAGTTTAGTTGATGAACGCCTCAGGAAATGTACCCGTTGTTATACGTACCCCCAGATCCTTTTTCTTCATGAGGTCTGCAGTCTCTGTCCCCCTAGACTGTACTCCGTCTGCAGTCTTCTTTGCCCTTCCCCAATATTCATGACTTTGCACTGTGTGAGGTTGAATTCCAGGAGCCAGTTTCTGAACAAGGCCTGCAGCCTATCCAGATCCCTTTGTAGTTCTGCCTGGTTCTCGTCTGATTGAATTCTTCTCTTCAGCTTCACATCATCTGAAAACCGGTACACTTCTGAGTCTATTCCTTCCATTATGTCATTCACAAATACCAGAAACAGCACTGGTCCTAGGACTGACCCCTATGGAACCCTGCTCGTCATGGGCGCCCACTCTGACACCTCATCATGTACAGTAACTAGGTGTTGTCTTCCCGACAGGTATTCTCTGATTCATTGCAGTGCTCTTCCAACTTTTGCACTAATCTCTTGCGTGGAACTGTTTGAGACGTCTTCTTATAGTCCAAGAAAACGCAATCTACCCATCTCTGTCTCTCTTGTCTTACTGCTGTCACCCTGTCATAGAACTCCAGTATGTTTGTGGCACAGGATTTCCCGTCCCTGAAAACGTGCTGGTTGTCGCTGATAAGCTCTTTCGTTTTTAGGTGTTCCACCACTCTTCTGATAATCTCTATGACTATGCATTCTATATTTGTCAGTGATGCTGGTCTGTAGTTTAATGCTTTGTGTCTGTCTTAAAAATTGGGACAACATTTGCCGACTTCCATGCCTGAGGTAGTTGCCCACTATAAAGGGAAGCGTTGAAAATTGTTGTTAGTGGCCCACACAGCATCTCTGCTCCCTCTCTGAGGACCCATGCAGAGATGATGTCCGGCTCCACTGCCTTTGATTTATCTAGGTCACTTAGCAGCCTCGATTGCTATGAATTCTGTCCAACACTTGATGGTGTACCCCACATCTCCATCTTTTTGGAGTCCCTTCTGTCTCCTCTGTGAACACTTATTTGAATCTCATGTTGAGCTCTTCACATACTTTGCGGTAATTTCATGTCATCTTGCCTCCTTCCTTCCGCAGCCTGATTACCTGGTCCTTGTCTGTTGTTTTCCTCCTGATGTGGCTATACATCAGCTTCGGGTCAGATTCTTCTTTTGCTATGTCATTTTCGAATTGTCGCTGGGCCTCTTTTCTTACCTGTACATATTTATTTCTCGCTCTACGACTGCTTTCCTTATTCTCCTGGGTTCTTTGCCTTCCATACTTCTTCTATTCTCTAGCACACTTGGTTTAGGTTTTTGGGTGAACCATGGGCTCATCCTGGCCTTCTCCTTATTTCTGTTACCCATGGATACAAACCTCTCTGCAGCTTCTTTGTATATTGTTGTCACATATTCCATCATCTATTTACTGGCTTCCCTGCCAGTTCTCCATCCCACTGAACCCCATTTAGGAAATTTTCATGCCTGTGTAGTCCCCTCTCTTTTGGTTTGGCTTCATTCGTCCTGCCCTTCCTACTTCACTCTCCACTTCTAACTCTACTGTGAATTCGAAGCTTGTCCACCTTGTCGATTCCTCTCAGTATTTTACAGGTGGTTATCATATTCCCCCCTCTCTCTCCTGTCCTCTAATGTCGTCAGGTCGATTTCCATTAACCAATCGTCTTAGGACATACACCTTAGATCCGGAACTAGTCTTGCTCACTTAGCAGCCTCGATTGCTATGAATTCTGTCCAACACTTGATGGTGTACCCCACATCTCCATCTTTTTGGAGTCCCTTCTGTCTCCTCTGTGAACACTTATTTGTCCCTTATGTGTCAGTACATGAGGTTTACCAATACCACCTTCATCATCTTAGCCCTCCACATTTCTGAGCCGCCATGCTGGTCCAGGTTCTACCATTCAGTTTCCCTGTGATAGAAGCCACCCACAATCAACAGCTTTCCCCTGCTCGCCTAAGTCCATCTGGCCACTTCAGCCAGTGTGTCAATCATCGCTCTATTACTCTCATCAAATTCTTGACTTGGCCTTCTGCTATTCTCTGGTCGGTTATTCATCACTGCAATTACCACCTTGTAACCTCCAGATTGAAGTGTTCATATTATGTAGTGTCTTGCTTCTCTGTTTCCTGCAACTCATAAAAATCCCGTTGGTTTTTGACAAGCAGTGCCACTCCTTCACCCTCTCTGCTCCCCCTGTCTTTCCTCAGTATTTGATGTCTGGTGCTGCCTCTTTGATTCTTTCAGGCCACGCCTCCCAGTTATTCTTTATTCCATCAGCGTTGGTGTACCATACCTTCAGTTTCCTCTCCAACATTGTGTTTCGGGGTGTCTGCTGGGGAGGATGGGTAGGATGGCATAGCACAGTGTGGGGTGGGGGCTGTAAGTGTGGCTTGTGGTTTGTGTTGGTAAAGTGTGTTTGGTTGTAGAGTTCTGATGGTGGTTCTGTGTGTGTTTGCGTGTGTTGCTCTATTCTGGATGACATCTGCTGACTCACTCCACGTCTCTCTTCCTAGCCCCTTTCGTTTTTGTATGTGTGTGTGTGTGTGTGTAAGTGTGTGTGTATTCACCTAGTTGTACTCACCTAGTTGAGGTTGCAGGGGTCAAGTCCAAGCTCTTGGCCCCGCCTCTTCACTTGTCGCTACTAGGTCACCCTCCATGAACCGTGAGCTTTATCATACCTCTGCTTAAAGCTATGCATGGATCCTGCCTCCACTACATCGCTTCCCAAACTATTCCACTTCCTGACTACTCTGTGGCTGAAGAAATACTTCCTTACATCCCTGTGATTTATCTGTGTCTTCAACTTCCAACTGTGTCCCCTTGTTGCTGTGTCCCATCTCTGCAACATACTGTCTTTGCCCACCTTGTCAATTCCTCTCAGTATTTTGTATGTCTTTATCATGTCCCCCCTATCTCTCCTGTCTTCCAGTGTCGTCAGGTTGATTTCCCTTAACCTCTCCTCGTAGGGCATACCTAGTCTTGTTGCAAACCTTTGCACTTTCTCTAGTTTCTTTACGTGCTTGGCTAGGTGTGGGTTCCAAACTGGTGCCGCATACTCCAATATGGGCCTAACGTAGACGGTGTACAGGGTCCTGAACGATTCCTTATTAAGATGTCGGAATGCTGTTCTGAAGTTTGATAGACGCCCATATGCTGCAGCAGTTATTTGGTTGATGTGCGCTTCAGGAGATGTGCCTGGTGTTATACTCACCCCAAAATCTTTTTCCTTGAGCGAGGTTTGTAGTCTCTGGCCCCCTAGACTGTACTCCATCTGCGGTCTTCTTTGCCCTTCCCCAATCTTCATGACTTTGCACTTCGTGGGGTTGAACTCCATGAGTCAATTGCTGGACCAGGTCTGCAGTTTGTCCAGATCCCTTTGTAGTTCTGCCTGGTCTTCGATCGAATGAATTCTTCTCATCTACTTCACGTCATCTGCAAACAGCGACACTTCGGAGTCTATTCCTTCCGTCATGTCGTTAACAAATACCAGAAACAGCACTGGGCCTAGAACTGACCCCTGTGGGACCCCGCTGGTCACAGGTGCCCACTCTGACACCTCGCGACGTACCATGACTCGCTGCTGTCTTCTTGACAAGTATTCCCTGATCCATTGTAGTGACTTCCCTGTTATCCCTGCTTGGTCCTCCAGTTTTTGCATAATCTCTTGTGTGGAACTGTGTCAAACGCCTTCTCGCAGTCCAAGGAAATGCAATCCACTCACTCCTCTTTCTCTTGTCTTACTGCTGTCACCATGTCATAGAACTCCAGTAGGTTTGTGACACAGGATTTACCGTCCCTGAAACCATGTTGGCTGCTGTTGATGAGATCATTCCTCTCTAGGTGTTCCACCACTCTTCTCCTGATAATCTTCTCCATGACTTTGCATACTATACATGTCAGTGACACTGGTCTGTAGTTTACTGCTTCATGTCTGTCTCCTTTTCTAAAGATTGTGTGTGTGTGTCAGTGTGTGTGTGTGTGTGTGTGTGTGTGTGTGTGTGTGTGTGTGTGTGTGTGTGTGTGTGTGAGTGTGAGTGTGTGTGTGTGTGTGTGTGTGTGTGTGTGTGTACTCACCTAGTACTCACCTAGTTGAGGTTGCGGGGGTCGAGTCCGAGCTCCTGGCCCCGCCTCTTCACTGATTGCTACTAGGTCACTCTCCCTAAACCGTTAGCTTTATCATACCTCTGCTTAAAGCTATGTATGGATCCTGCCTCCACTACATCGCTTCCCAAACTATTCCACTTACTGACTACTCTGTGGCTGAAGAAATACTTCCTAACATCCCTGTGATTCATCTGTGTTTTCAACTTCCAACTGTGTCCCCTTGTTGCTGTGTTCCATCTCTGCAACATACTGTCTTTGCCCACCTTGTCAATTCCTCTCAGTATTTTGAATGTCTTTATCATGTCCCCCCTATCTCTCCTGTCCTCCAGTGTCGTCAGGTTGATTTCCCTTAACCTCTCCTCGTAGGGCATACCTAGTCTTGTTGCAAACCTTTGCACTTTCTCTAGTTTCTTTACGTGCTTGGCTAGGTGTGGGTTCCAAACTGGTGCCGCATACTCCAATATGGGCCTAACGTACACGGTGTACAGGGTCCTGAATGATTCCTTATTAAGATGTCGGAATGCTGTTCTGAGGTTTGCTAGGCGCCCATATGCTGCAGCAGTTATTTGGTTGATGTGCGCTTCAGGAGATGTGCCTGGTGTTATACTCACCCCAAGATCTTTTTCCTTGAGTGAGGTTTGTAGTCTCTGGCCCCCTAGACTGTACTCCGTCTGCGGTCTTCTTTGCCCTTCCCCAATCTTCATGACTTTGCGCTTGGTGGGATTGAACTCCAGGAGCCAATTGCTGGACCAGGTCTGCAGCCTGTCCAGATTCCTTTGTAGTTCTGCCTGGTCTTCGATCGAGTGAATTCTTCTCATCAACTCCATGTCATCTGCAAACATGGACACCTCAGAGTCTATTCCTTCCGTCATGTCGTTCACAAATACCAGAAACAGCACTGGTCCTAGGACTGACCCCTGTGGGACCCCGCTGGTCACAGGTGCCCACTCTGACACCTCGCCACGTACCATGACTCGCTGTTGTCTTCATGACAAGTATTCCCTGATCCATTGTAGTGCCTTCCCTGTTATCCCTGCTTGGTCCTCCAGTTTTTGCACCAATCTCTTGTGTGGAACTGTGTCAAACGCCTTCTTGCAGTCCAAGAATATACAATCCACCCACCCCTCTCTCTCTTGTCTTACTGCTGTCACCATGTCATAGAACTCCAGTTGGTTTGTGACACAGGATTTCCCGTCCCTGAAACCATGTTGGCTGCTGTTGATGAGATCATTCCTTTCTAGGTGTTCCACCACTCTTCTCCTGATAATCTTCTCCATGATTTTGCATACTATACATGTCAGTGACACTGGTCTGTAGTTTAATACTTCATATCTGTCTCCTTTTTAAAGATTGGGACTACATTTGCTGTCTTCCAAGCCTCAGGCAATCTCCCTGTTTCGACAGATGTATTGAATATTGTTGTTAGGGGTATACATAGCGCCTGTGTGTGTGTGTGTGTGTGTGTGTGTGTGTGTGTGTGTGTGTGTGTGTGTGTGTACTCACCTAATTGTGGTTGCAGGGGTCGAGACTCAGCTCCTGGCCCCGCCTCTTCACTGATCGCTACTGGGTCCTCTCTCTCTCTGCTTCCTAAGCTTTGTCATACCTCTTCTTAAAACTATGTATGGTTCCTGCCTCCACTACTTCACTTGCTAGGCTATTCCACTTGCTGACAACTCTATGACTGAAGAAATACCTCCTAACGTTCCTGTGACTCGTCTGAGTCTTCAGCTTCCAGTTGTGACCCCTCGTCCCTGTGTCCCCTCTCTGGAACATCCTATCTCTGTCCACCTTGTCTATTCCCCGCAGTATCTTGCATGTCGTTATCATGTCTCCCCTGACCCTTCTGTCCTCCAGTGTCGTCAGTCCGATTTCCCTTAACCTTTCCTCGTACGACATTCCCTTGAGCTCTGGGACTAGCCTTGTTGCAAACCTTTGTACTTTCTCTAACTTCTTGACGTGCTTGACCAGGTGTGGGTTCCAGACTGGTGCTGCATACTCCAGTGTGGGCCTAACATACACAGTGTACAGTGTCTTGAACGATTCCTTATTAACGTATTGGAACGTTATTCTCAGGTTTGCCAGGCGCCCGTATGCTGCAGCAGTTATTGGGTTGATGTGTGCCTCCGGTGATGTGCTCGGTGTTACGGTCACCCCAAGGTCTTTCTCCCTGAGTGAGGTCTGTAGTCTTTGTCCACCTAGCCTATACTCTGTCTGCGGTCTTCTTTGCCCCTCCCCAATCTTCATGACTTTGCATTTGGCTGGATTGAATTCGAAAAGCCAGTTACTGGACCACATGTCCAGCCTGTCCAGGTCTCTTTGCAGTCCTGCCTCATCCTCGTCCGATTTAATTCTTCTCATCAACTTCACATCATCTGCGAACAGGGACACTTCAGAGTCTATTCCTTCCATCATGTCGTTCACATATATCAAAAATAGCACTGGTCCTAGAACTGACCCCTGTGGGACCCCGCTCGTAACAGGCGCCCACTGTGATACCTCTTCACGTACCATGACTCGTTGCTGCCTCCCTGTCAGGTATTCCCTTATCCATTGCAGTGCCCGCCCTTTTACATGCGCCTGATCCTCCAGCTTCTGCACTAATCTCTTGTGGGGAACTGTGTCAAAGGCCTTCCTGCAGTCTAGGAAAACGCAATCTACCCACCCCTCTCTCTCGTGTCTTACTTCTGTTACCTTGTCATAAAACTCCAGGAGGTTTGTGATGCAGGATTTGCCTTCCATGAACCCATGCTGGTTTTCATTTATAATCTTGTTCCTTTCCAGGTGTTCGACCACTCTCCTCCTGATAATCTTCTCCATGACTTTGCACACAATACATGTCAGAGACACAGGTCTGTAGTTTAGTGCCTCGTTTCTGTTTCCTTTCTTAAATATGGGGACTACATTAGCTGTCTTCCATTTCTCAGGTAGTTGCCCAGTTTCAAGGGATGTGTTGAAGGTTGTGGTTAGAGGCACGCACAGCATCTCTGCTCCTTCTCTAAGGACCCATGGGGAGATGTTGTCCGGTCCCATCGCCTTTGAGGTGTCAAGGTCACTTAAGAGCTTCTTCACCTCCTCAGTTGTTCGTATGTCATCCAACACTTGTTGATATATTCCCTCTTGATGTTCCCTTCTGTGCTGGCTTCCCACAGCCCTTCCTGTCTCTACTGTAAAAACTTCCTTAAATCTCCTGTTCAGCTCCTCACATACCTCCTGATCGTTTCTTGTGAGTTCTCCACCTTCTGTCCTTAATCTGATCACCTGGTCTTTGACTGTTGTCCTCCTCCTGATGTGGCTATACAACAGTTTCGGGTCAGTCTTGATTCTCGATGCTATGTCATTTTCATACTGTCGCTGGGCCTTCCTCCTTACCTGTGCATACTCATTCCTGGCTCTGTGACTGATCTCCCTATTTTCATGTGTTCTCTGCCTTCTGTACTTTTTCCATTCTCTGTTGCACTTTGTTTTTGCCTCCTTACACCGTCGGGTAAACCAGGGGCTCGTTCTGGTCTTCCAGTTGTTACTGTTGCCCTTGGGAATAAACTTTTCCACTGCCTCCTTGCATTTTGTTGTTACATATTCCATCG
>NC_091315.1:5355959-5393459 GCF_038502225.1 Cherax quadricarinatus
TATTTCTTCCATTCCCTAGCACACTTGGTTTTTGCCTCCCTGCACCTTTGGGTAAACCATGGGCTCATCCTGGCTTTTTCATTAATCCTGTTACCCTTGGGTACAAACCTCTCCTCAGCCTCCTTGCATTTTGTTGCTACATATTCCATCATCTCATTAACTGGCTTCCCTGCCAGTTCTCTGTCCCACTGAACCCCGTTCAGGTAGTTCCTCATTCCTGTGTAGTCCCCTTTCTTGTAGTTTGGCTTCATTCATCCTGGCCTTCCTGCTTCTCCCTCCACTTGTAGCTCTACTGTGTATTCGAAGCTTAAAACCACATGGTCACTGGCCCCAAGGGGTCTTTCATATGTGATGTCCTCGATATCTGCACTACTCAAGGTGAATACTAAGTCCAGCCTTGCTGGTTCATCCTCTCCTCTCTCTCTTGTAGTGTCCCTTACGTGTTGGCACATGAAGTTTTCCAGTACCACCTCCATCATCTTAGCCCTCCATGTATCTTGGCCCCCATGTGGGTCCAAGTTCTCCCAATCGATCTCCTTGTGGTTAAAGTCACCCATGATCAGGAGCTTTGCCCTGCATGCATGAGCTCTTCTGGCCACTCTAGCCAGTGTGTCAACCATCGCTCTATTGCTCTCGTCGTACTCTTGCCTTGGCCTCCTGCTGTTCTGTGGTGGGTTATACATCACTGCTATTACCACCTTGGGACCTCCAGAGTGAAGTGTTCCCACTATGTAATCACTTTCTTCTCCACTGTCTCCTCTCTCCAGCTCATCAAAATTCCAGCGATTTTTTATCAGCAACGCCACTCCTCCACCCCCCCTGTTCCCTCTGTCTTTCCTCAGGATTTGGTATCCCGTTGGAAAGATGGCATGTTATCATACCTGTAAGCTTGGTTTCTGTGAGAGCTATGATGTCCGGTGATGCTTCTTTGACTCTTTCATGCCACTCCTCCCACTTATTTGTTATTCCATCAGCGTTTGTGTACCATACCTTCAGTTTCCTTTCCAACACTGTGGTTTGGGGGGCCTGTGAGGGTGGGAGACCTGATGGCACACTGTGGGATTCTATAGCTCGGTGTTGGGTGGAGGCTGTGGGTATGGATTGTAGTGTGTGTTGGGATGGTGTGATAGGTTGTATGGTTCTGAGAGTAGTTGTGTGTGTGCTTGCCCTTGCTGTTCTGTTCTGCTCTGACTGACCTCTGCTGGTTCCCTCCTTGTCTCTTTTCCTAGCTCCTTTCGCTTTTTTGTCCTCTCCCTCAGCTGCTGTCATTCTGATTTTGTTCTGTCTCTGTCTAGGAACACCCTCTTGTACTCTTCCGAGTATTTCAATCGTGGTTTCTCTTGGAGGATCCTGTTCCGCTCTGTTTCCGTCCTGAGAATCAGCTTGATTGGTCGGTTTCTCCCCTTCGAGTACCCCCCTATTCTCTGAAAATTTACAATCTCGTCCATCTCTTCACCTATTTCCGTGATGATTTTCTCAATCTCCTTTCTTTCTTCCTGCTGCCTTTCAGTGTGTGTCCTTTCCTCTCTCTCCTGAAGCCCATGGATAAACACTGATTTTGCCCTTTCTTCCTCCCATTGCCTCACCCTCTGTGACTCTGGATCCTGCCTGTATGTGGTCAGTTTCTCCCTTGATTTTTCCAGTGGCTCTTGATAACCTGGTTGTGCCTCAGCATTCGACCTATCACCCTCTCCATCTGCAACCAGCTGATCTTCCCTTTCACTCCTTGGTCCTCCTTTTCAGACTGATATGACCTTAGCATAATTCATAATTCCTTCCTTCCTGTTCGACCTCGCAGCTTCATATGCTGTGTCTTCTCTGGTCACTGCCCCTGTAACTCGCTTCAGCCTATTTATCTCAACTTCTAGGACCCTTATCTTGGCTACTGCAGTTTCGACTTGTGCCTCCCAATTCTTTGTCTCCTTCTCCAACCTCTTTTCCAATTTCACAGAGAGCTCTTTCTCCATTTTTTCAGAAAGCTCTCCTAATTTTCTCTCCCACTCTTGTTCCATCCTTTTCCACTGCTCCTCCATCCACTCCTCCCTACCAGAACCATTCTCATCTGATCCTTGGTTCCTGCGAGTCCCCACCATTTTTTTTTTTTTTTTTTTTTTTTTTTTTTTTTTGTGAGAGAAGAGAGAAGGGAAAGGTAGAGGGGGAGAGAGAGTGAAGGGAAGAGTGGGAGAGGGGAGAGTTAGAAGGGAAAATGGGGACGAGAGAGAGCGAGAGAGAGAGAGCAAGAGAGAGAGAGAGAGAGAGAGGGAGAGAGAGAGGGAGAGAGAGAGAGAAAGAGAAGGCAAAGAGGGGGAGAGAGAGGGGGCAGAGAGGGGGAGAAGGGGAAAAAAGAGGGGGGAGATGGAAGAGCGAGAGGGGAGAGAGGCTAGGGGGAGAGGGAGGGGAGGATGGGAGAGAGGTGGGGAAAGGGAGAGGGAAGAGAAAATGGGAGGGGACAGATGTTAGAGGGGGAGAGATGTTAGAGGGGGGGAGGTGTTAGAGGTAAGAGATGTTAGAGGGGAGAGATGTGTGTGTGTGTGTGTGTGTGTGTGTGTGTGTGTGTGTGTGTGTGTGTGTGTGTGTGTGTGTGTGTGTGTGTGTGTGTGTGTGAGTGAGTGTGTGAGTGTCTACCCTTGTGTTTGTGCTTGTGTGTGAGGGAGGGAGTGTTAGGGCGGGCTAGGTGGTGTGGTTGAAAGATCCGTCGTGTAGGCACAAATTTAGTCTCATTTATCTTTCCCAATTATGCTACTCTCTCCACTTATTGCCCTTTCTGGATTTACATATTAATTCTTGCTGGTTATTATCATTTTCCTTGTTCACATTGAGAGAGGACTTCCTAGCTTCCTAATAACTACCGGAAGTAACACTTCCTGTGTGCGTGTGTGCATATTTGTGTGTGTGAGTGTGTGTGTGTGTGTCTGTGTGTCTTGTGCGGTGTAATGACTGGCCGCAACTTTTTGTGACCTGACACAACCCTCCTGGGACTTGACCGACCCTCGCACCGTCTTACAATGTTGCCCTTAAAAGCTTGTCCCACCTACCTTCTCACACTCGTCAACACTATATTCACTACGTCTATGCTATTTCTATTCTAATTCTGGTAATAGCTTGCAGGAGTGAGTGACCAGTATCAAACAATATGCAAGGCCAGCCAGGGCCGTCAACATGCAAACCACAAATAGGCGAATAAACTTGCGCTGCGATGGTGCGGTGACAGTTGCCAGCTGCTGATGACGGAGTCGTCGTACGTAGGCCTTAAATCCCTATTTTGGAGATCCTTCACCCGTGATGCTTATAACCATATATTCTCATACATCCCGCTTCCTCACGCGATGTCACTCTTCACTGATGATAGTATACACTTCACATTATATACACTTCACTTTATATGTATAATGGCGCACAACTTGTCGTGACATCACTTCTTCAGGCCTACCGTGTGTGTGTGTGTGTGTGTGTGTGTGTGTGTGTGTGTGTGTGTGTGTGTGTGTGTGTGTGTGTGTGTGTGTGTGTGTGTGTGTGTGTGTGTGTGTGTGTGTGTGTGTGTGTATGAGTGTGTGTGTGTGTACCCACCTATATGTACTCATTTATATGTGGTTGCAGGGTTCGAGACATAGCTCCTAGCCCCGCCTCTTCACTAGTCGATACTAATTCACTTTCTCCCTGCTCCATGATATTTGTCATACCTCTTCTTAAAGCTATTTATAGAACTTGCTTCCACTGCTTCTCTCTGCAGATTATTCCAGTGCCTGACAACTCTAAGGCTAAAGAAATATTTCGTAACGTCCCTATGACTCATCTGGGTTTTCAGCTTCCAATTGTGTCCCCTTGTTTCCGTACCCCATCTCTGAAACATTCGATCCCTGTCCACCTTTACAATGCCTCTCAGTATTTTATACGTTGTTTTCATGTCTCCTCTATCCCTCCTATCCTCTAGTGTCATCAGATTGGGTTCTCTTAACCCTCAGTTCCGAGACTAATCGTGTTGCAAATTTTTGCACTTTCTCCAATTTCGTGACGTGTTTGACTAGGTGAGGGTTCTATACTGGCGCTGCATACTCCAGAATAGGCCTTATGTACAGGGTGTACAATGTCGTGAATGACTCCTTACTCAGATATCTAAACGCCAATCGCAGGTTTGCCAGTCCCCGATAAGCTGTAGCAGTTATTTGTTTGATGTGTGGCTCAGGGGACATGTTCGTTATAATGTTTACCCCAAGATACTTGTCTTTAACTGACGTTTGCAGCTTTTGATTTTCTAACCTGTACGCCGTCTGCGGTCTTCTGTGTCCTTCCACAATCTTCACGACCTTACACTTACTGGGGTTAAACTCCAGGAGCCAATTGTCAGACCAGACTTGTATTTCCAGATCCCTTTGTAATCTTAAATGATCCCCGCCCCCTTTCATTCTCCTCATCAGTTTCACATCAGCGAACAGTGACACTTCTGAAGCTACTCCTTCCACCATGTCATTCACGTATATAAGAAACAGCACCGGGCCTAGGACTGAACCTTGTGGAACCCCACTCAACCCATGCGCCCACTCCGACACTTCAGCACGTACTATCACTCGTTGTTTCCTTCCTGTCAGGTATCGCTGTTCCATTGCAGTACTTTCCCTGTTATTCCTGCCTGCTCCTCTAATTTTTGCACCAGTCTCTTGTGTGGTACTGTCTCAAAAGCCTTTTTGCAGTCTAAAAAGATGCAGTCTACCCATCCCTCTCTCTCCTGTCTTACTTCTGTTACCTTATCGTAGAACTCAAGTAGATTTGTGACACAGGATTTCCCATCTCTGAAGCCGTGCTGATTGTCATGTATGAGCCCAATCTTTTCAATGTGTTCCACCACTCTTCTCCTGATAATCTTTTCCATGACTTTACATACTATACAAGTCATTGACACTGGTCTGTAGTTTAACGCTGCCTGTCTGTCTCCTTTCTTAAAAGTTGGAACTACATGTGCTGTCCTCCATACCTCAGGCAACTGCCCAGTTTCTATAGATTTACTGAAGATTGCCGCTTGCGGCACACACGGTTCCTCTGCTCCCTCTCCCAGTATCCATGGAGATATGCTATCTGGGCCCACCGCCTCTGAGGTATCTAGTTCATCTAGCAGTTTCTTCACCTCTACCTTGGCTATGTGTATTGTGCCCAGTGCCTGCTGGTGCACCCTAACTCCACAGTTTGCTGGAAGGATTCCTGATTCTGTTGTGAATCCTTCTCTAAATCTTTTGTTTAGTTCATCACATACTTCTTGGTCACTCTTCGTCAGCTTCCCTCCTTCTTTCCTCAGCCTGATTACCTGGTCCTTGACTGTTGTTTTTCTCCTAATGTGACTGTATAACAACTTTGGTTCAGATTTGGCTCTTGATGCTATGTCGTTCTTGTATTGCCACTGGGCCTCTCTCCTTATCCCTGCATATTCGTTTCTGGTTCTTCTGTTCAACTCCTTGACTTTGACTTCTATACCTTTTCCATGCTCTAGCACACTTGGTTTTGGCCTCTTGACACCTCCAGTTAAACCATGGGCTCACTCTGGTCTTACCATTTTTTTGGTTGGCCTTTTGTATGAACCTCTCCTCTGCCTCCCTGCACTTGGTGCTCACTATTTCCATCATTTCATTTACTGTCTTTCCATCTAGTTCTCTTTCCCACTGCACTTCATGCAGGAAACTTTTCATTCCAGTGCAGTCTCCTTTTTTGAAGTTCGGTTTTTCTCTTTGTTCTCGTGCTGCTGTGTTCTCCACTGTTAACTCTACAAGATATTCAAAACTTAGAACATCATGATCACCAGCGCCAAGGGGTCTCTTGTGGGTGATATCCCTTATGCTTGAACTATTCAAGGTGAATATGAGATCCATCCTTGCTGCAACATCTTCTCCTCTCTGTCTGGTTGTATCCCTAACATTTTGGCGTTCTCCAGTAGTCTCCAACATCTTAGCCCCCCATGTTTCTGGTCCCCCATGTGGCTCTAGGTTTTCATAAGAACATAAGAACATAAGAAAGGAGGATGACTGCAGCAGGCCGGTTGGCCCATACTAGGCAGATCCTTTACAATCTATCCCACTAACAAAACATTTGCCCAACCTAATTTTCAATGCTACCCAAGAAAAAAGCTCTGATAACTCTTTCCACTCATTTGCAAGTCCCTCTCAAATCCAACCCCTCTCACTCATATATTTATCCTATCTAAATTTGAAACTACCCAAAGTTCTAGCCTCAATAACCCAACTAGGTAGACTGTTCCACTCATCAACTACCCTATTTCCAAACCAATACTTTCCTATGTCCTTTCTAAATCTAAACTTGTCTAATTTAAATCCATTACTGCGGGTTCTCTCTTGGAGAGATATCCTCAAGACCTTATTAATATCCCCTTTATTAATACCTATCTTCCACTTATACACTTCGATCATGTCTTCCCTCATTCTTCGTCTAACAAGTGAATGTAATTTAAGAGTCTTCAATCTTTCTTCATAAGGAAGATTTCTAATGCTATGTATTAATTTAGTCATCCTACGCTGAATGTTTTCTAACAAATTTATGTCCATTCTGTAATATTGAGACCAGAACTGAGCTGCATAATCTAGGTGAGGCCTTACTAATGATGTATAAAGCTGCAGTATGACCTATGGACTTCTGTTGCTTACACTTCTTGATATAAATCCCAATAATTTTTTTGCCTTATTACGTACACTTAGGCACTGCTTTCTTGGTTTAAGGTTGCTGCTCACCATAACCCCCAAGTCCTTTTCGCAGTCTGTATGGCTAAGTTCTACATTATTTAACTTATAAGTGCTAGGGATATGGACACTCGCGAGCTTCAGAACCTTGCATTTATCTACATTGAACTGCATCTGCCACTTTTCTGACCAAGAATACAGATTGTCTAAATCCTCCTGAAGTCCTCTAACATCTACGCTTGAATCAATTATCTTACCTATCTTTGTGTCATCGGCGAATTTGCTCATATCACTTGTAATTCCCTCATCAAGGTCAGTGATATATATTATAAACAACAACGGTACCCTGTGGTACGCCACTTGTTACAGATCCCCACTCGGATTTAACCCCATTTATGGACACTCTCTGCTTCCTGTCTGTGAGCCATGACTCGATCCATGAGATCACTTTTCCTTGAATGCCATGAGCTGCCACTTTCTTTAACGGTCTTTGGTGCGGAACTCTATCAAAAGCCTTACTAAAATCTAAGTAAATAATATCAAATTCTTTATCGTGATCAACAGCCTCAAAAGCTTTACTGAAGAAAGTTAATAAATTAGTTAGACAAGACCGGCCTCTCGTGAATCCATGCTGAGTATCATTAATCAGATTATGCTTATCGAGATGGCTTCTTATAATCTCAGCTATAATTGACTCTAGCAATTTTCCTACAATTGACGTCAGGCTTATTTTTTTTGTATTTTATTTAAAACCAATACAGTTTAACATAAAAATAAAGAAACAGTATGGATCTCAATCAAATTAACTGACAAACGGATTGCACCTATATGCTCGCAAGATATTGCTGCCAAACATACAACGAAAACTTACGACAAGAACATAGCTAAAAAAAAAAAAATACTGTCACAGGGTCGTGAACTGACATATATACACATTCATTGATGCAAAACTTTACATATATATAAATTGTACATATAACATGACATCTGACAAAGGCTCAATACACTAGAAAAGAAAATATACAAAGAAGTTATATCAGTTAAATCCCATCCTTCGCATTAATCAAAAAACCAAAACTTAACATCATAATTATACTAGAACATCTACATACGTATCCCTAACAATACAGCTTTACATATACCAACATACGAATAAACATAAAAATAATACAGCTTAGAACACAAAAACTGAAGGCGCAATACTGTTACAATAAACCCATACACAAAATTTCAGACTCAAATGGGCTACGTCTCTAAACCGTCTAGATATGTCTGTATACCATACAGAGTAAAACTTAACATCAAGAACTTAGCATTGACACCAAACCGGTATCAGGGTACAGACCATAATTATAAACTTTTAAAAAGAATCGAATCATACATATATAAAGTATTACATAACGTCTGACCCATGACAAAGGCTTAATACAATAGAAAGGGACACACACACACACACACACACACACACACACACACACACACACACACACACACACACACACACACACACACACACACACGTACACGCAAAATGTTTCACAAACTCACATTAATCAGATGCACTGAAAAGTGTTATATCGATCATAACGAGACCTTGAGCTCTACATCCACACTTGGATGCCATAATGTCTCAATTAAAACCAGGAAACCATTCCAAAACCACATTCACAACACTCTCACGACCCCCCCCCTAAGGAGGCGAGCCCGCTGTGACCCCCTGACTCCCACCAACCTATGAAAACCCCTTCACTCATTATCAATCACAGATTTACGAGAATCCCTAACGCTAGCATTCTATACCCTTCTGAGAAAGCCTGATCCCACCTCCTCCCATACAAATCTCTGTTACGACACATCTTACGATAGAACGTTACCGCAAGAACCTTCCTTCTCTCTTCACTATCCCCTCTCCCCCTCATCACCCACGACATATATATATATATATATATATATATATATATATATATATATATATATATATATATATATATATATATATATATATATATATATATATATATATATGGATATATATATGGATTTGGAAAAGGCGTATGACAGGGTGGATAGGGGGGCAATGTGGCAGATGTTGCAAGTGTATGGTGTAGGAGGTAGGTTACTGAAAGCAGTGAAGAGTTTTTACGAGGATAGTGAGGCTCAAGTTAGAGTATGTAGGAAAGAGGGAAATTTTTTCCCAGTAAAAGTAGGCCTTAGACAAGGATGTGTGATGTCACCGTGGTTGTTTAATATATTTATAGATGGGGTTGTAAGAGAAGTAAATGCGAGGGTTTTGGCAAGAGGCGTGGAGTTAAAAGATAAAGAATCACACACAAAGTGGGAGTTGTCACAGCTGCTCTTTGCTGATGACACTGTGCTCTTGGGAGATTCTGAAGAGAAGTTGCAGAGATTGGTGGATGAATTTGGTAGGGTGTGCAAAAGAAGAAAATTAAAGGTGAATACAGGAAAGAGTAAGGTTATGAGGATAACAAAAAGATTAGGTGATGAAAGATTGAATATCAGATTGGAGGGAGAGAGTATGGAGGAGGTGAACGTATTCAGATATTTGGGAGTGGACGTGTCAGCGGATGGGTCTATGAAAGATGAGGTGAATCATAGAATTGATGAGGGAAAAAGAGTGAGTGGTGCACTTAGGAGTCTGTGGAAACAAAGAACTTTGTCCTTGGAGGCAAAGAGGGGAATGTATGAGAGTATAGTTTTACCAACGCTCTTATATGGGTGTGAAGCGTGGGTGATGAATGTTGCAGCGAGGAGAAGGCTGGAGGCAGTGGAGATGTCATGTCTGAGGGCAATGTGTGGTGTGAATATAATGCAGAGAATTCGTAGTTTGGAAGTTAGGAGGAGGTGCGGGATTACCAAAACTGTTGTCCAGAGGGCTGAGGAAGGGTTGTTGAGGTGGTTCGGACATGTAGAGAGAATGGAGCGAAACAGAATGACTTCAAGAGTGTATCAGTCTGTAGTGGAAGGAAGGCGGGGTAGGGGTCGGCCTAGGAAGGGTTGGAGGGAGGGGGTAAAGGAGGTTTTGTGTGCGAGGGGCTTGGACTTCCAGCAGGCATGCGTGAGCGTGTTTGATAGGAGTGAATGGAGACAAATGGTTTTTAATACTTGACGTGCTGTTGGAGTGTGAGCAAAGTAACATTTATGAAGGGATTCAGGGAAACCGGCAGGCCGGACTTGAGTCCTGGAGATGGGAAGTACAGTGCCTGCACTCTGAAGGAGGGGTGTTAATGTTGCAGTTTAAAAACTGTAGTGTAAAGCACCCTTCTGGCAAGACAGTGATGGAGTGAATGATGGTGAAAGTTTTTCTTTTTCGGGCCACCCTGCCTTGGTGGGAATCGGCCGGTGTGATAATAAAAAAAAAAAAAATATATATATAATCTACCATGATATAATCTAAAGCTCTTATGACACCCTCATCTAACCCACCCATATCTAGACTTAAAGCACGCAAAACCGACACCCCACGGCCACCCACCCTCTGTACCAAACTACTTAACCAGCACCTAACCTCCTCTAGCCCTTTACAAAAGTAAACTACATGGAACGCAGTCTCATCCCCTCAAGAGATACCACACCTCCCACCCTCTACTTCCTGTCTGTTTCGTAGTATCTCACCAGACGGACGGATCCCATGCAGAAAACGAATCTTCACCTCACGCGCCCGAGGGTTTAACTTCATTTTACTAAATCTAAACCAAATACTCTTCCGCGCATATATGGGGAACAAACCCTCAACTGGGACAACGCACCTACCTACAAGTAACCTACACAAAGCCCTTATACGAACCTTTCTCAGTTCCCAAACCAACATCACAGCCCTCAAAACGATTTCGCATTCCCTCAACTCCATTCCTCGATACAACATACCCAGCCTGTCGTGTATCCTTCCCAACTGCCCCGCGTTCACACCCTCACGCAACACTTCCCATTTAATAAACACACATTTAGCCCTCCGTCTCAAATCAATCAACCCCAACCCACCCTGACTTACAGGTAACATTACAACTTCCCTCCTTAACCAATCACAACGTGAACCCCACAAAAATTTGCACACCCGTCTTAGAATCCCCGCAATCGCTGTCCCTGTAATTGGGAACACAGCTGCAACATGCCAAACCTTACTATACAATAATATGTTTACGACTATCACTCGCTGTATAAGAGTTAGGTGCTGGGGTCTCAGAACACCTAGACGCCCCACGATCCTTTCCAATAACCTATCCGAGTTTTCCACCCGCGCCGCAACCATGTCATCCTTATAAATAATACCACAAATCTTTAAAGACACCGCCCATTCTTTAACAACATTACATCTCCCCCCCACACACCCCACCCAAGAACCCAACCCCATGCACTTTGTCTTCGCACTATTTACCTGCATACTTGTGGCACTTCCAAATAATTGCGCAACCTCGTCCAACACTCCCATTGACATCCCTTCACGAATGAGAACAGTGGTGTCGTCAACATATCCAATTAAACCCGGCCATGCCCTCCCCCCCCCAATTCCCTCACTTGGAGTACGTAAGCCAACAAAGCCGCCCCTCCACCCTCACCCTTAGCTTCCACAAAACTTCTCAGTATCCCATGTCCTTCAGTCATCGACCTTCCCGGCAACCCAAACTGAGATTTTGACACCACCCTCCCCACAACACATTTGAACCTATTACCTAAATTTTTTGCAAAAACCTTACAGTCTGTACACATCAGCGATATGGCTCGGTACTCCCGATGGGTGGGCTGCCCCTTGCCCTTCTGGACCAACACTACAACTGCTGTTACCTGCTTGTCCCCCAACTTACTCTCCTCCTTCATACGATTAAATAGCCTAACTATAAATCCCCTTATTAACGTCCATTGTTGTAAATAAAATTCTATTGGGAGACCGTCAATACCCGGAGCTTTCCACTTCCTCATTCCCCTTAACGCATTCTCTATTTCCTCTGCCGTAATAGTCCCACCTAAAGCTTTTCTATCACTATTTCCAAAATTACACATCACATACGTACACACCTTGTCTAACGCCACGTCACCCACTCCCCAACTGTTCCAGTAATTCTCGTACCAAGCCTCCGCATACGCACACATTCCCTTCGTGGTTCGTATCTCCTGCCCTGCTCTATAATTCCCAACCATCTCCATTACCTCTAAACATGGGATAGCTGTCACCGTCTGCCTTTGCTTTTGATGCCGCAAAACACATGCTGACGGCTTGTCGCCCCAAAGCACTTCTTCCACCACTGCCTGCACCCTTACAGCTTGAAACCTTTCATTTTGCAACAACCTCAACCTCCCCTTTATTTCAGCTATTTCATCCATAGGAAAATTATTCCCAACCACCCCCCGCCCATAGCAACCTCTTAACCTATCCTCTAAATAGTTAGCCAGTCCATATTTTAAATTATTAATACGTTTTCCTTCTCTCAAATAAAACTTTCTAATCCTTTCCGTTGCGACACTATCCCACCATGTCACAATGTCATCCACTCCCTGTTCTTCCACACTAAGCTCCCTCCATAGGACTGAACCCCTCCTCATCACCTAACGCACTTATATTTAATTTCCAACAACTTCTACATATGTCCGCGAGCGTCCCCCACCCAACCTCCACGACCACTGCCCAATGATCTGACATTGTAGCCTCAACAGTACTGAAAGATTTCACATCCACTCCCTGAGAAAGGTACACTCTATCTAGTCTCGCAGCATATCCACTCCTAACAAACGTATATTCAGTCTCCCACACCGCCCCCCCCAAAGGCATCACGTAACCTAACATCCCTTAATAAATCCCTAAGAGCCACAGACATATATCCAGCCCCTTTTGGGTCCACATCAGCCACCCTGATTACACTATTCCAGTCCCCACCAACTATTGCCACTTCTGGCAGTGCACTTAAGAAAAACACAAGATCCTCACACACAAAATCATTCTTTACCTGTATGTTATTTTCTGCGGGCGCATACACACTCACAAAAGACACACGCTTACCCATCCACCACCCATCCACACGCAACACTCTTCTTCCCCCTCCTCCCTCGCTTCTCTGCAAAACGAACGGGCTCGTCTCCCTTATTAAAATTCCCACACCACCTTTTAGACGGGGAGATGGCAGGGTAACTATTCGAAATCCTGCCACCTCCAACACCCTACTCTCTTTAAAATTGTGCTCCTGCAGGAACACAACATCCACTCTAGATTTAATCAGGAAATTACGAAACCAATCTCTCTTCATACCGCTACATAACCCATTAACATTTACAGACATACACCTAAGGCCTATTAAATTTTCCACCCCTGCTTCCTCTCATCACTCTTTGCAACTGCAGAGCTTGAATTTAAGTTTGACACCTTCAGAGTGCTCTCTTTCCCCCCCCTTCTTCTGGTGCCTCCTATCATGGCTACCACCACCTACATCACTACCTTCACACTTCACCTCACTCTGTTTCCCAGGCCTTTGTGCAGGCGTTAGGACGTCATCAGAATCTGATGTAGCTGCCCTCTTTCTCATGACAGTCATGTTACACATGTCTTGGTCAGATGTTGCCTCTCGATGAACCTCCACCCCCACCTGAGAATGGTTTAATGATTCAACGGACGACTCCAAACCACCATCACCATTATGTCCCAAAATATCATGTCTCCGACTTTCTGGAAGCGACGACTCTCCGTTGACACCACGCTCAGATGTAACGTCCCTCTCAGGCGGTGACGACGTCTTCAACACCTCAACCAATTCCTCCTCAATCTCAAGAACCTTCTCCTGTAATTGCTGCTCCTCCTTATCCACAGGAGACGACACCTGATCAGGCAGCTGGGGGCGGGACTCCAACTCACCGCCAGTCCTGTGTGCCCGATCCACTATCTCACTCCACAAAACAACACGCCCTCCGTCCGATGTTTGTTCCCCACCTGCCACCTTTGAAGCAGGGGCTGCGACGTCCACCACAGGTCCAGGCACAAGTCTTCGCTTGTCACAGGTCACCGCTATGTGATCATACTCACCACATAGGCGGCACGTACGTCGTTGTCCTGGGTACATTACCATGACCTGCGTCCTGAATTCTTGTACATACACATAGGACGGTACTGGGTGCTTCAAAGTCATTTTGAGGTTGAAAGAACCCTCTGGAAAACCAGCATAGGCGCCTGCCGCCCACTTACCATGTTGAGCATAATGCACCGTCCCATACATCTCAAAAACTTTCCTAATATCCGCCTCGTCCACCTCAAAGGGAACGTTGCGTAACTTGATCCATGTATAATGTCGTGAAACATCTATCATTCTTACACTGACAGCTGGTGTGACGCTAAGACTTACGTCCTGAAACCTGGTGACTAACGATTCATAAACCGTTGCCGATAGCAGTTTCACGAAAATTCTTTGGCCTCCATTTAATGCTACTCCATGCAAGTCACTATCTTGTATGCCATATGTCTCCCGGATGATCTTTGGCAATAAGACTTGCGCAGAACTAGGCGTTATCGTTCCTCTACGTAGCTCTATACCTACAGTATTTATCCGGCGTCTCAGACTAACCGCCATCTTGACAATCACAGTGCACCTATATTGTTAGCAGAGGCGTGACAGCACCACTGCAGCCAGGTAACTGACAAGGGAGCTTGCCTACAAACAGCAGAGGGGTGCAGAGCACAACCGCACTCTACCGTGGACAGGAAGCGAATGAATCAGGCTTATTGGGCCGTAATTTGATGGTAATGACTTATACTCTGATTTAAAAAGAGGAATTACATTAGCCATCTTCCACATATCAGACACTATACCTGTTTGAAGACATAAATTAATTAAAAATATTAGTTAATGGTTCACAGTTTCATTTTGCATTCCTTAAGAACCTTTGAAAAAAAAAAAAACTCAGGTCCCGGTGACTTATTTTGCTTCAGTCGATCTATTTGTTTCATAACCATTTCACTAGTGACGGTGATGTTACATATGTCAGTGGAATGCCTTCCATCTGAACAAAAGAAACTAATGGAAAAATAAATAAAGAAACGACTAGGAAAAATAAGAATAATGATTTTTGAGGATTTTACTTAAAATTTAAATATAATAAAAAAATATGGCCTTCGGTTCTTGTAGTTGGGCAGGAGTAGGTAAGGCCCTGGATAGATCTTCTGATATTATTGATGTAGGTTATCCTGGGCGGATGGTGATAGTCCGATGTTTTGGAATCTCCTACCACTTGGATGGAGCACCACAAGTAGAACAGGTAAGGGCCAGTAGTAGTCCAATAATGTTAATAAGTCTCATTAACAAATGTCTTGCTCCTTTATCTGGCGTCTATCCTGGATGACCACGCCAGGAACAGAGCTGGTAATAAGAAAAATAAACTGGTTACCAATAGTCATGATAATATAACATTTAAGAATGGAAAAGAATGATAAATGCCAAAATCATTACTGATAACCAGCAAACAAAAGAAAGGAACAAACAGTAATACTCCTGGTAGATCAACCTACCTGATTAGGAGAAGAGTGGAGGTGAAGTGACTCTCCAAACTTCAACCCACACCAGGTAAGGTCAATATTACCAGGAGTAGAAATTTGAACAAATCAGACACCAAGAACTAGTTTCACCCCAGCCCGCCAGAGGGGGGGGGGTTGCACGACGTAACTCGCTAATGGTTCCTGGTTGTCTGAACAACCTTAACCCCACTTCATTAGCTGCCTGACTGCGGTGGAGTGCGGTTGTGCTCGGCACCCCTCTGCTGTTTGTCAGGAGAGCTCCCATAGCAACAATATGGTGCTGAGTATCCGGCGTAGGGTAAACACTGTCGGCGTTGAGCTGCTTCGTGGGGCGATTTCCCCCTCTACGGCGCAGGTGTTACTTCCGACAATCATCAGGGAAACGTACGGAGTGCAGGATGATGAGGTTTATGGTGTGGCCCTGAATGGGGCCTATCATCTATTCGTCAAGTTAAATTCGACGGCTGTGTACGAGTCGTTAGTGACGAAATTTGAGCATGTGAGTATTGATGTAACTCCAGCTGTCAAAGTGCGACTCATAGACGTCTCTCGCCACTATACGTGGGTGAAGTTGCGAAACGTCCCCTTCGAGGCTGACGAGGAGGACTTACGGAAGGTGTTTGCAGCTTATGGTACCGTGCATCTGGCAACCCAAGGCAAGTGGGCGGCAGGTGCGTACATGGGACGTCCGGAGGGTACATTCTCCCTCAAAATGACACTGAGGCACCCGATCCCGTCATACGTCGTGATGCCGGAGTTTAGGACCCAAATTCTAGTGGCGTATGCTGGGCAGCGACAAACATGCAGGTTGTGTGGGGAGTATGATCTTATGGCGGCGATGTGTGGGAGGCAGTGGAGGGCGCCGGCGCAAACAGGTGGAGCACCAGTTACAGGTGTGGATGTCGTTGAGGAGAATTCCAAAGGAAAACGAGGAGATGGACGTCTGTGGAGTGAAATTGTAGAGGAGTCTCTTGTGGTGCATGATGGGCGAGGCACGAGTTGTGTGGCGCCGAAAATGGCCACTTTGCCGGTGACGGGGGAGGAAGTGCTAATTCAGCAGGAGGTGCGGGAGCTGGAGGAGGAGCTCGACGAGGTATTGAAAACTTTACCTTCTTCGGGCGAGGATAATGGTTTGGTCCGTGAAATGGTGCCTGAGTTGAAAGGAGAGTGTGGCGGGACAGGCACGAGAAGGAAGGAGGACAACTGCAGGCACAGAGAGGAGTCACCGTGCTCTGTGCGACAGGTCACAGTAGAGGTTGATGTTCACTGTGAGGAATCATCGGAAGACAGTATGGCGGTAGAAGGTGTCATGAGGAAGAGGGCGGCTGCGTCAGACTCAGATGATGTCCTGACGCCCGCGCAGAGGTCTGGGAGGAAGGATGTATATTCTCGAGATAGCCAGGATAAGAGGCATCGGAAAGGGGGGGGGTGGATGGTGACAAACCACATGTTGACCCTGGGGCAGGAGGCCCTGGGAAGGTTGAGAGGAGAAAGGGTTGGAAGCTTTAGAAAGGCCTTAAGTGCATGACTGTGAATGTGAATGGACTGTGTACTAGTGTGAAGAGGGAATGCTTTCGTATGCTCTTACGTCGATATAGAGTGGACGTAGTCTTTCTCCAGGAGCATAATTTCAGGGAGGGTAGAGTGCTCGAGGTGGCAGGGTATAAGGTGTTGACTCTGCCATCGGCACGTTTGAAAGGTGGTGTGGGTTTATTGATAAAGGAGGCGAGCCCGTTTGTGTTGCAAAGAAGTGAGGGAGGGGGGGGGAGGGTGTTGCGTGTGGATGGGTGGTGGATGGGGCAGAGGGTAACCTTTGTAAGTGTGTATGCACTAGCTGAAAATGATATGAAAGTAAAGAGGGATTTTGTGTGTGATGATCTAGTTTTTGCTTTCCGTGGTTTACCTGCAGTGGCCATCGTTGGTGGGGACTGGAATTGTGTGATCAGGAGAGCGGATGTGGAACCACGAGGGGCGGGGCATATGTTGACAGCATTACGCAATCTTTTGGTGGACGTTCAGTTGAGGGATGTGGTAGGTGGGGGAGCGTGGGAGGTGGAGCATACTTTCGTGAGGCGAGGTTATGCAGCTAGGTTAGACAGGTTGAATATATCTCATAAGGTATTGTCAAAGTCTGTCCGTACTATTGAACTAGCTTTTTCAGATCATAGGGCGGTTGTAGCAGAAGTAGAGTGGGATTCCTTAGCTAGTATCTCTAGGGGATATTGGAAATTAAATACGAGTCTGTTGGAAGATGAGGAGGGGTTGGGGGGTTTTGCAGAACTGTGGGAAAGATTAACTGAGGAGGTACAAGGTGTGGAGGACGTGGTGACGTGGTGGGATGGTGTGGCTAAGGACCGGATTCGGCATTATTATGTGAGGGAGGGGAAAAGGATTAATTCTTTAAAATTTGGGTTGCTTAATTATTTGGAGGACAGGTTACGGGGTTGTTATGTAAAAGGGGCAGTAGAGGGTATCTATCCGATGGACAACATTATGATACTTAAAGAGAGGTTGCGGGAAATCCAGGAGGAGCGGTTCCAAGCGGTGAGAGTAATGGCGGGGGTGGAGGAGGTGTTATGGGGAGATAGGCCGTCCTCGTGTGTGTTGCGCAGACAAAAACAACGTCAGCAGGCAACAGCTATTCCATGTTTGCAGGTTCTTGAGTCGGTGGGAGGGTATAGGGCGGGTCAGGTTATCCACACTACGGATGGGATGGGGTTGTTTGCGGATAAGTGGTACGAAAAGTATTGGCGGGAGGAAGGGGTAGGATTAGGGGATTTAGAGAGGGTGTGTGGAAGTGTGCCATGTAGGTTAGGACACAGTGATAGGGAAGCTTTGGGGGGGAGACATAACTGAGGGGGAAATATGGAGAGCTTTGAGTGCCATGCGAAAGGGCAAAGCACCGGGAATCGATGGACTGCCGGCGGAGTTTTATCAACAGCATTGGGAGTTAATAAAGGGTTTTTTGGTGAGGTTACTAAACTTGATGAAGGTAAGGGGCAGGTTGGGTGAAAGACAGGCAACAGCTATAGTTGTTTTGGTACCGAAGGGTAAGGAACAGCGTTCGCTCAGGGACTATAGGGCAATATCGTTGTTATGCACGGATTATAAGTTATTTGCGAAAATTTTAGGAAATAGGATTAAGTGTGTTGTAGGGAGGGTTGTATCAGAAACCCAGTTTGGGTTGCCAGGTAGGTCTATGGGGGTGGGGCATGGTTTTTTAAGGGATTTCGTGGAAGGAAAAGGGGGGGAAGGGGGGTTTGGTTGCACTAGACTGGCAAGGAGCTTATGATAGGGTGGAGTGAGAGGCGTTGAGAGCTATTCTTAGGAAACAGGGCTATGGGGAAGAAATAGTGGGATGGGTAGAGGCGTTATATAGTGGGGCAATGGTGAGAGTACAGATTAATGGAAGATTAGGGGGGAGGATTGCAATGGGCAGAGGTCATAGACAGGGGTGTCCTATGTCACAGCTTTTATTTGCATGCATACAGGACCCCTTTTATAGAATGGTGGAGCGCCATATGGGCGTTAGTGGAGGGGTTGGGGGGGTACAGGGGGCGTTTGACCTGTTCTCATAGGGTATGTAGATGATACCACTGTTTTGGTTAGAGAGGGGATGTCCATAAACGCCTTAGATGGAGTGGTCGACACGTTTGCATGTGCAACTGGTATGAGGGTAAATTCGGAAAAGTCCATGGTTATGGGGTTAGGAACTTGGGGGGAGAGGGTCGAGTGGGGTAGTGCAGTCGTAAAGAAGCGGGTGATGTCATTAAAAATTTGTGGTCTAATCTATGCAGATGATCTTGATGTTGCACGTGTTAATAATTTGGTCAGGTTGGTAGAAAGGATTCAGGGTCGATTGGGAGCATTGCGGCCTTATCATTTGACCCTTGTGCAGCGTGCCATTGTAATTAACGTTTTATTGTATAGCAAGGTTTGGCATGTGGCTTCCATGTTCCCTTTAACAGGGACGGCAATTGCAACTATACTTAGAGGGGTTTTTAAATTTTTGTGGGGTTCAAGTTGTGATTGGCTTAAAAGGGATGTAGTAATGTTACCTGTGCATCAGGGGGGGTTGGGTTTAATGAACTTAAAGAGGAGGGTCAAATGTATCTTTATTAAAAGGGAGGTGATGAGGGAGGGTGTGAGTGGGGGGGGGGCGTTGGTTAAGGTACACAATAAATTGAAACGCATGTTTTCTGGGACGGAGTTGAGGGAGTGTGAAACTATTTTGAGGGCAGTGGTGATGGTTAGGGATCTGGGTAAGGTAAAAATAAGTAGGCTGTGTAGGATGTCAGTGGAAAGGGTTGTGGCTCCGGTGGAGGGGATTTTCCCCATGTATGACTGGGGATGTATATGGAGAAGGTTTGGTAGGTTAAGGTTACAACCCCGTGGACGTGAGGTGATGTATCGGTTTTTGCATGGGATTTTACCATCGGGAGTGGTCTTACGAGCTAGACGGGTGGTTGATGGGGGGGGGGGGGTATGTGGAATATGTGGCGGGGAGGATTCTGCATTCCATGTAGTGTATTTTTGTGAGGGGTTGGGGAGCGTCAGGGGTTGGTTGCGCAGGGTGTTGCATAGGATAAGTGGTCAATACTTTTCTGTTCTGCGGGCATTGAGTCTTGATGTGGGGGGTATGGATGAAAGTATTATTAGGGCTGTGGGGTACATTATGGTAGATTATGTTTACATAATGTGGGGAATGAGGGGGAAAGGGGTAAGTGAGGTGAAGAGGAGGGTAGTGGCTGTTACGGTTTATAAAACGTTGTGCCGTAATAGAGAACTTTATGGGAGGAGGTGGAAGCGGGCATTCTCTGAGGGATATAGAGACCTTACATTAGAGGTTTTATTAAATTTGTAAATTAGGTGGGTGGGGCAGGGTAGGGATGGTACAATGTGTTATGTTGATGGGCTGTCAGGGGTGGAAACGGGGTCGATGTGTATTCATGGTTTGTGACGAGTATACTCCTGGTATGTAACGGGTGAATGTGTATGAATTTGGGAATGATGTGTATTCATGGTTTGTGACGAGTATACTTAATATATGTGTTTGACTTTGCAGTGGGATATTGTTCTATGTATGTTATTCATATGCACGTTGTTAGATGCTTGTAGAGGTGTCAGTGTGTTGGCTCCTTGTTTATTAATATATTCTGTGTTTGATGAACATATTGTTTTTACCTTATTCTCAATACATTACGTTAATTGTATTTAACGTATAAGGTGTCCTACTTTATAACTTACAAAGTGACAATATATGCATATTATGTTGTGTGTATTTTGGAATTAGTTTTGTTAGGATCATTTGTGTTATCTCAAAGTTCATGTTTGTGTGGTTGTTAATGATTTATTCTGTGTAAGAACTGTTATTGTCTTTATCTAGCTCATGTATTGTGTTGTTCTAAATAAAATAAAAAAAAAAAAAAAAAAACCCACTTACGCCTACTTTTCCCTCACAACATAATTTGTCTTCTTCAGGCCAATATAAAAATTAATTACTGGGATATTGTTAGTGTCTTCCTGTGTAAAAACTGAGAGAAAATAATTGTTTAAAATTGAGCACATTTCATTCTCTTTGTCAGCAAGATGCCCATAGTTATTTTTAAGGGAACCTATCTTATCTCTAACTTTTGTTCTATACACCTGGAAAAAACTTTTTGGGTTAGTTTTCGAATCCCTGGCAACTTTGATTTCATAGTCCCGATTAGCTTTTCTTATCCCCTTTTTAATGTCCCTCTTAATGTCATTATACTGATTCATAAGATGACTCTCACCTCTTTTGATACGCCTATAAATTCCTTTCTTATGCCCTAAAAGATATTTGAGCCTATTATTCATCCATTTTGGATCATTTCTGATTGATCTAATTTCTTTAAACGGGATAAATGTTCCTTGGGCAGCATGTATAGTGTTCAGAAAACTGTCATATTGATAGCTCTCTTCGTTACCCCAGTCAACAGATGAAAAGTGTTCTCTAAGCCCATCGTAACCTGCTAAGCGAAAATCTGGAACTGTTACTGAGTTATCTCTACTATCATACTTCCATTCAATTCTAAATGTAATTGATTTGTGGCTGCTAGCACCAAGTTCCTCTGAAATTTCTAAATTATTAACAAGAGATTTATTGTTTGCCAGAACTAAGTCAAGCAGGTTATTTCCCCTTGTAGGCTCTGTCACAAACTGCGTCAAAAAACAATCCTGAACTACTTCTAAGAAGTCGTTTGATTCTAAATTCACAATCAAGAAATTTCAATCATTATGACTAAAGTTAAAGTCTCCTAGAATTACTGCATTATCGTGCCTTGTGGCCTTAACAATTTCCTCCCATAGTAGTCTCCCTTGGTCCCTATCTAAGTTTGGGGGACGGTATATTTCACCTAAAATAAATTTTTCATGTCTCTCTGAAAATTCTATCCAAACAGACTCAGTATGGGTTTCAGACTTTATACCTGTTTTTATGCAACAGTTCAAGCGATCTCGGACATACAGTGCCACCCCACCCCACTTCCCGATACTTCTGTCTACTTGGAACAATTTAAAACCCTGTAGGTGACATTCAGCAGGCATATATCGATTATTCGTATTGAACCACGTCTCGGTTAAGGCAAATACATCAATGTTACCTGCACTAGCAACTAGTCTCAACTCGTCCATCTTATTCCTAGCACTACGACTATTTGTGTAATACTATATATTTAAGGACCCTCCCTTCTCTTTTTTCTTCCTGCTGATTTCTGTTCCTCCACTATGCCTGTTACTCTTCACATCACCTAATGCCATTGGCTTTCCTATGTTCATCAATAACTCTTCCTCATTCTACCTATAACTGGTTTCCTTAAAACTCACACTATTGCTACACTAAGAATTCATTGATTTTCCACAAAAACCCATACCACTATTTCTAGTTTAAAGCCCTAACAGCTCCCTCCACTGCCGTTGCCAGTGCCCCCACCCCAGACCTAGATAAGTGAACCCCATCCCTGGCATACATATCATTTCTGCCATAGAAGAGGTCTCAGTTGTCAATGAATGTTACTGAATTGTCCTTACAGTATTTGTCCAGCCAGCAATTGGCACCAATTGCCCTGGACAACCATTCATTTCCAACTCCTCTCCATGGCAAAATACCACATATGACAGGGTTCCCACCCTTCTTCCTAATTATTTCTATTGCTGACCTATACTTGCTAATCATGTGCTCACTCCTACGTCTGCCAACATCGTTGCCTCCCGCACTGAGGCAGCTAATAGGATTGCTCCCTTTTCCTTTCATGATGTCGTCCAGACGGCTAACAATATCCCCCATCCCATCCCCACGAAAACATACCCTGAGCCTCCACTTCCTGTCTCTAAGACAAAAGGCCCTATCCATAAACTTAACCTGACTGTCTCCAACTAAAACAATGTTCTTACCTTCATTTCTAGAATTTGATGGTCTTCATTGGGGTATCAAGGGATGTCTCACTCATGTCTGCCAATGCTCCCTTGGTGCTAGTTGTGACGTTCCCAGTAGACAACCCACATTCGTCTAGTAACACCGAAAATGGGTTGGAAGTCTACACAACAGTCTTCTGGGTCTTTGTTGTTTCTGCCACTCCAACAGACTTCTTGATTTTCAGCTTGGTTCCATGTTGGCCGGCCACTGACCAGGTTCCTCTCTAGACCTGAGGACTCACAACAGGAGGACTACTTCAAATTCCCTTGTTTTCCTCCATCAGTCGCCGTATCTCAAGCTTAGCAACCCTAAGCTCCTCTTTCAGCTGCTGGTACAGTTGCTCTAGAGAGGACATCTTGTGCAGATTCACGAAGATTCACTGGACAGAACTTCACAGAGCTAAGTACACGTCACCACTGACGTGTACTTAGTCAATCTCTTCGTGCTTGAAATCCTTCATTATAAGCAATTTTGTCCTACCCATATGAGCCTTTCTGGCCACTTCAGCTAGCGTATCCACCATTGCCCTATTGTGCACATCATACTCTTCTCTTGTTCTCCTGCTGTTAAGTGGTGGGTTATACATCACTGCTATCATCACCTTAAGACCCCCACCCCAGTATGAAGTGTTCCTGTTCCCCTTCTTTCCATTTCTCTCTTCTCCTCAAAACTCCACTGGTTTTTGATGAGCAATGCTACTCCTCCCCCTCCTCTGTTCTCTCTTTCTTTCCTAATAATCTGGTATCCAGGTGGAAAGATTGCATCTGTTATCATCCCTGTAAGTTTTGTCTATGTTAGTGCTATGGAGTCAGGTTGTGCATCAATGATGCATTCTTGCCGCTCTTCACTCTTATATGTTATTTCATCTGCAGTGGAGAACCATACTTTTAGCTTCCTTTCCCTTACTGCATTTTGGGAGATGGAAGAGGAAGGTGCAGGCTGGGAGGGTGGGAGGCAGGGGGGAATATTATGGGAGGCTGCTGTAATAGTGGAATTAGTGCTTGGGGGGAAGGGGTGGCTATGGAGTGTGGTTCGTTTCTGTTTACTGTGTTTGGTTTATATGTGGTGACAGGGGTTGAGAGGTTTCTGTAAGCATTTGTCTTTGATATTCCCCCAAAACCTGAGCTTTCCTGTCTGTTTTTGCCTGTCCTGTCTCTCTATCCTTCCACTGGTATTGTCTTGCTCTCACTTTCAGTTGTTCCCATTCCTTTCATGTTGTGTCTCGATTGAGGTACACTTTTTGATAATCTGGAGAGTCCTTTAACAGTGGTTTCTATGGTAATACCCTGTTCCATACCACATCTACCTTGACTGTCAATTTGATTGGTTGATTTCTTTTCCCTCGAATACTCCCCAAGTCTGTGAAAATTTTCTACATGAGACATGTCGTTCTCTCCTGTTATTGCAATGTTCTTAATCTCTGTTTCCTTCCAATGCTTTCTTTTATCATAGGTCTGCCCTTCAGCCTCCTGAAGCCCACGAATAATTATTGACCTCTCCCTCTCTTCTTCCCATTTCTTTTCCTTCCATATCTCTGGGTCTGATTCAAGCATCTCCGTTGCTGTTTCCCTAATCATCTACCAGACACCCTGATGGCCTGATATTACTGCTGCAAAAGACTGCTTAGCTCCATCCCCTCCACTAGTCCCTTTGCAACCTGCTGATGATTCCATTTCAGTCATCTTGCTCCTTTCGGACCTCATATTTACATCCTGCTTCAGCACATCTATTTCTTCCTCCAGCCTTTGTATCTTTGCCTCAGCTACAGCTCGTGATTCCCACTTCTTGCTCTCTGCAGATATCAGCTCTAACATGTTATGGCAAAGCTCGTTTAACCTTTTTCCTCATTGTTGTTCCATTTTTGCTCTTGAGCTGTTCTACCCATTTTTCCTTTTCTGACCAGCCATCATCGGTTAACTTTCCCTTACGTCCTCCCTTTTGAGAGCCCATTTTTTTTATCCTGCTGGAATGTTCTGGCTCTTTCTACTTTTTGTTAAAATGTGTGAATGGTGTGTGTGCGAGTACTCACCTATTTGCACCCATCTATTTGTAGTTACAGGGGTCGAGTCTTAGCTCCTGGCCCCGCCACTTCAACGGTTGCTACTGGGTCTTCTGTCTCCCTGCTCCATGAGCTTTATCAAACCTCGTCTTAAAACTATGTATTTTTCCTGCCTCCACTACATCACTTTCTAGGCTATTCCACTGCCTGACAACTCTATGACTGAAGAAATACTTCCTAATATCTCTCTGACTCATCTGTGTCTTCAACTTCCAATTGTGACCTCTTGTTTCTGTGTCCCCTCCCTGGAACATCCTGTCTTTGTCGACCTTGTCTATTCAGATAAGATAAGATAAGATAAGATTTCGTTCGGATTTTTAACCCCGGAGGGTTAGCCACCCAGGATAACCCAAGAAAGTGCAGTATTTTATATGTCGTTATCATGTCTCCCCTTACCCTCCTGTCCTCTAGTATCATCAGGCCGATTTCCCTTAATCTTTCTTCATAAGACATTCCCCTTATCTCTGGAACTAACCTTGTTGCAAACCTTTGCACTTTCTCTAGTTTCTTGACGTGCTTTATCAAGTGCGGGTTTCAAACAGGTGCTGCATAGTCCAGTATTTGCCTGACGTGCACGGTTTACAGTGTCTTGAACGATTCCTTATTAAGGTATCGGAACGCTGTTCTCAGGTTTGCCAGGCACCCATATGCTGCAGCAGTTACCTGGTTGATGTGTGCTTCCGGAGACATGCTCGGTGTTATACTCATTCCAAGATCTTTCTCCTTGAGCGAGGTTTGCAGTCTTTGGCCACCTAGCCTATACTCTGTCTGTGGTCTTCTGTGCCCTTCCCCTTTCTTCATGACTTTGCATTTGGCAGTATTAAATTCGAGAAGCCAGTTGCTGGTCTTTTTGAAGTCCTGCCCGGTCCTCATCTGATTTAATTCTCCTCATTAACTTCACATCGTCTGCGAACAGGGATACTTCTGAGTCTAACCCTTCCATCATGTCGTTCATATATACCAAAAAATAGCACTGGTCCTAGGACCGACCCCTGTGGGACCCCACTCGTCACAGGTGCCCACTGTGATACATCATTACGTACCATGACTCGTTGTTGCCTCCCTGTCAGGTATTCTGTGATCCATTGCAGTGCCCTTCCTGTTATATGAGCCTGATCCTCTAGCTTCTGCACTAATCTCTTGTGAGGAACTGTGTCAAAGGCCTTCTTGCAGTCCAAGAAGATGAAGTCAACCTGCCCCTCCCTCTCGTGTCTTACTTCTGTTACTTTATCATGAAACTCCAGAAGGTTTGTGACACAGGATTTTCCTTCCATGAATCCATGCTGGTTGGCGTTTATACTCTTGTTCCATTCCAGGTGCTCCACCACTCTCTTCCTGATAATCTTCTCCATAACTTTGCATACTATACACGTCAGTGACACAGGTCTATAGTTTAGTGCCTCTTTTCTGTCTCCTTTTTTAAAAATGGGAACTACATTTGCCGTCTTCCATACCTCAGGTAGTTGCCCAGTTTCCAGGGACGTGTTGAAGATAGTGGTAAGTGGCACACACAACATATCCGCTCCCTTTCTAATTACCCACAGGGAGATGTCCGGTCCCATTGCCTTTAAGATATCGATGTCCCTTAGCAGTTTCTTCACCTCCTCCTCCTCATCTGTATGTATGTCATCCAACACTTGTTGGTATATTCCTTGCTGGTGTCCCCATCTGGTCTGTCCCCCGAGAGGCCTTCCTGTCTCCACTGTAAATACTTCCTTAAATCTCATGTTGAGCCCGGTGGCCCGGTGGCCTGGTGGCTAAAGCTCCCGCTTCACACACGGAGGGCCCGGGTTCGATTCCCGGCGGGTGGGAACATTCGACACGTTTCCTTACACCTGTTGTCCTGTTCAACTAGCAGCGAATAGGTACCTGGGTGTTAGTCGACTGGTGTGGGTCGCATCCTGGGGGACAAGATTAAGGACCCCAATGGAAATAAGTTAGACAGTCCTCGATGACGCACTGACTTTCTTGGGTTATCCTGGGTGGCTAACCCTCCGGGGTTAAAAATCCGAACGAAATCTTATCTTATCTTATCTTATATACCTCTTGATCATTTCTTGTGAGTTCTCCACCTTCTTTCCTCAGCCTTATCACCTGGTCTTTGACTGTTGTCTTCCTCCTAATGTGGCTATACAGCAGATTCGGGTCAGACTTGACTTTCGATGCTATGTTGTTTTTGTACTGTCGATGGGCCTCCCTCCTTATCTGCGCATACTCGTTTCTGGCTCTTCTACTAATCCCCCTGTTTTCCTGGGTCCTTTGCCTCCTGTACCTTTTCCATTCTCTGGTGCACTTAGTTTTTGCTTCCCTACCCCTTCGGGTAAACCAAGGACTCACTTTGGTCTTCCTATTATTTCTGTTTCCATTGGGAACAAACCTTTCCTCTGCCTCCTTGCACTTTGTTGCTACATATTCCATCATCTCGTTTACTGATTTTCCTACCAGGTCTCTGTCCCACTGAACCTCCTGCAGGAAGTTTCTCATACCTGTGTAGTTTGGCTTTTCCCATTCAATTCTTGTTACCTTCTCCACTTGTAACTCTACTATATAATCAAAACTCAGAACCACGTGCTCGCTAGCTCCAATGGGCCTCTCGTAAGTGATGTCCTCAATGTCTGAACTGCTAAGGATGAACACAAGATCCAGCCTTGCTGGCTCATCCTCCCCTCTCTCTCTGGTAGCGTCCCTGACATGTTGATGCACGAGGTTTTCAAGTACCACTTCCATCATGTGGCTCCAGGTTTTCCCAGTCGATCTCCCTGTGGTTGAAATCGCCCATTACCAGTAACTTTGCTCTGCTCGAGTGAGCTCTTCTTGCCACCTCAGCCAGTGTGTCCACCATCACCCTGTTGTTTTCTTCATACTTCTCTCTTGGCCTCCTGCAGTTCTGTGGTGGGTTATACATCACTCCATTGACTATTTTATGTTCTCCAGACTGAATTGTACCTACTATGTAGTTTCTTTTTCCAATCACGTCCATGTCTTCCATTTCCTCAAATCCCCATCGGTTTTTTATGAGCAGTGCAACTCCTCCTCCCCCTCTACTCCTTCTATCTTTTCTCAGGATCTGATATACAGGTGGGAAGATTGCATCTGTTATTGTCTCAGCGAGTTTTGTTTCTGTGACTGCTATGATGTCTGGGATTTCTCACTGATTCTTTCGTGCCACTCCTCATGTTTATTCGTTATTTTGTCCATGTTTGTGTACCAAACTTTCAGCTTCTTTTCTATCAATGTGGTCCTGCAAGAATATTCGGGTTGTGGGAGCAGGAGCCTTGGTGGGGGCCTATGGGGGGCTGTGGTGTAGGTGGAGTTTGTGATGATGGGGGTGGGGTCAGAATGCTCATAAGGGACAGTTGTTGTGGTGAGGTTTGTGATGTGGGTGTTGCTTGAAGAGGGAACAGTGAGTGTGTTGTGGTTTGGGTTGCTCAGTTGCGTTGGGATTGTCGCGTTTGGAGTCTCTCGGTGGGAGATTCTGTGGGGTGTGTTTACCCTTCCTCCTGTGTCTGGGACCTACTGATCTTAATCATTGCCTCTCACTCCTCCTTGCATCTCTGTACCCTCTCTTTCAGTGTAGTCCTTTCGAGGTATACTCTCTGGTACCCCTGTTTGTCCCTCAGTCGTGCTTTCTCTTGCAGAATCCTGGTTCAAACTGATTCTTCTTTGAAAATTACTTTGACAGGCTGTATCCTTCCACTCGCAAACCACCCAATTCTCCAAAAATTTGTCACCTGGGTCATATTGCCCTCACCTATTGTTTTTACGATGCATTCAATCATTTTTTCCTCCTCCTGTTTTATTTCTTTGAAGTTGTCCCCCTTGGCTTCTTGGAGCCCATTGATAAAAACTAACCTCTCCCTTTCATCCTCCCACTGAGCCTTCATTTGCATCCTCTGAGGTGTTTTATTTCCTTCCATTGAAATGTTCTTGCCTTCAGTCCCTGTCCTATCTGAAACTTCTATTTTCAGGGAAATGTCTTTCATGATCAGCTGTTCCTTGCTACTGCAGTTGGCTGTTAGAGTCTGCATATAACATACCTTCATTGTCTTCGGACCTGTCATTTGATCTCAGTATGCTCCTCGTCTTTTCACTGGCCCCACATGGGTCTGATAGGGCCTTCGTGTACGGCATATCGCCTTTGTTTCTTACCATCCCCTTGTCTGTGCCTGACGTAGAATTTCCTGTTGTTGCATCTAAATTGTCATTTGTTTCTCTAATCTGTTTTAGGTTTTCCAGTTTCTCTTCTAAGCACTGTATCCTAGTTTCTGCTGCTAAGACTTGTAGCTCCCACTTCCTGCACTCTTCAGCTATCTGCTCCTCCATTATCTTGCCAAACTCTTCTATCTTCCTTCCCCACTCTTCCTCCCTTTTTTAGAGCTCTAACTTCCAATCTTTCCTACCTGGTTCGTCCACCAGATCTCTGGTTTTCCGCCCTCTAGAGCCACCCATTTTTTTTTATTACCACAGAAAGAAGCTTATGTATTTTACCACAGAAATAAGTTTATGTGTTTAGAGGAGGGAGAGAGAAAGAGGGGGGGAGTTAAAGGATACAAAGAAGGAGAGAGAGGAGGGGGGATGGGGGTGAGGGATCAGACTAGGGGAGGAGAGAGAGAAACGAGAGGAGGAGAGAAAGGGTAGAGAGAGAGGGAGAGAGAAAGAGAGAGATAGATAGAGAGGGAGAGAGGAGGGTGAGGGGAAAAGGCTATGAGAGAGAGAAATGCGAGGGAGGGGAAGAGAGAAAGATAGAAAGAGGGAGGGGAGAGAAGGCTAAAGAGGAGAGTGGAGAGAGGGGGCCAGGTGGAGGAATGCGAGGGAGGGGGAGAGAGAAAGATAGAAAGAGGGAGAGGAGAGAAGGCTGAAGAGGAGGGTGGGAGAGAAATGGGGAGAGGTGGTGGGAAGCCGTCATATTCCAAGGATCAGCTGTGTGAATGAGTGGGTGTGTGTGTGTACTCACTTAGTTTTGGTTTCAGGGGTCGAGACTCAGCTCCTGGCCCCGAGTGTGTGAGTGTGTGTGTGTGTGTATGTGTGTGTGTGAGCACGTGAGTTGTTTATGTGTCCCAGAAATACACCTCACCTCTATGTATCCATAATACTAATAAGATACCATTAATACTGAGAGTAATTCTAATAATTATAATACTAGTGTGTGTTAAAGAGTCGTTCTTTCGCCCAGTTATGTACTACCTTATACTACATGTGTACCCAATACTTGCTTCTCAGATTGTACTGTTCCTTGCTCCTACAAATTTTATCTTCTTACTACTGCTAGGTGTTCTGTATATGATAATCACTCTGGAGCAGGGTTTTCTAACAGCCAGCTACCAGTGATCGTAGGGCCTGCTCTACCACTCAAACTTCCCCCAACCACAAACAGGTGATTTGTACCTTACTCCTCAGTGGGGACGTCCATCCAGATGCCTGATGTACGATGCTCGCTGTATGATGCTCGCTGTACGATGACTCTCGTGCACCTCGCCCTTCTGCCTCCGACATCTTCAATTATTCTATTCTCATTGCCCGTTTGAGTCCTCATTTACCACACTTTTCACTTGTATATTGCTTCATTTATAATTTACACTTCACTTTTGGTAAGTACACTTCTTATTTGTATGACACCCAACCTGTTATGGCCGCTCTACTCCCTCAGGCCTACTGCTGCCATCTTCTCTGCTTATATATATTTATATATATGTATGTATATATATATTTCCCCTTTCTGGCTAGCTTGTTCACACTCGCTGTATGCTACATCACAGTTCCTCGTTAACCATCCTCTCTTAATTCTTTTTTGATCTTTTGTCTTTAGTCACTCGCTTTGCACTTTGTATATTTGTAACTGTGGCAACAAGTGCCAACTAGCCCTCTAACGAACTGGCACTTTGAAATATTGTTATATAATTTCAGGCTTTCTTTTTGCCTTTTCTTTATTTTTTTTTTAACTAATAACTCTGGTTATCACTTGTAGGGTTGTTCACTGACGTTGTCACTAAAGCACGCCCTAAAAACACTAAGATTCTCGGAGCCTGGCGCGTGTGACCCACTACACTGTAGGCCTGTGTGTGTGTACTCACCTAGTTGTACTCACCTAGTTGAGGTTGCAGGGGTCGAGTCCGAGCTCCTGGCCCCGCCTCTTCACTGATCGCTACTGGGTCACTCTCCCTGAGCCATGAGCTTTATCATACCTCTGCTTAAAGCTATGTATAGATCCTGCCTCCACTACATCGCATCCCAAACTATTCCACTTACTGACTAATCTGTGGCTGAAGAAATACTTCCTAACATCCCTGTGATTCATCTCTGTCTTCAGCTTCCAACTGTGTCCCCTTGTTACTGTGTCCAATCTCTGGAACATCCTGTCTTTGTCCACCTTGTCAATTCCTCTCAGTATTTTGTATGTCGTTATTATGTCCCCCCTATCTCTCCTGTCCTCCAGTGTCGTCAGGTTGATTTCCCTTAACCTCTCCTCGTAGGACATACCTCTTAGCTCTGGGACTAGTCTTGTTGCAAACCTTTGTACTTTCTCTAGTTTCTTCACGTGCTTGGCTAGGTGTGAGTTCCAAACTGGTGCCGCATACTCCAATATGGGCCTAACGTACACGGTGTACAGGGTCCTGAATGATTCCTTATTAAGATGTCAGAATGCTGTTCTGAGGTTTGCTAGGCGCCCATATGCTGCAGCAGTTATTTGGTTGATGTGCGCTTCAGGAGATGTGCCTGGTGTTATACTCACCCCAAGATCTTTTTCCTTGAGTGAGGTTTGTAGTCTCTGGCCCCCTAGACTGTAGTCCGTCTGCGGTCTTCTTTGCCCTTCCCCAATCTTCATGACTTTGCACTTGGTGGGATTGAACTCCAGGAGCCAATTGCTGAACCAGGTCTGCAGCCTGTCCATATCCCTTTGTAGTTCTGCCTGGTCTTCGATCGAGTGAATTCTTCTCATCAACTTCACGTCATCTGCAAACAGGGGCACCTCAGAGTCTATTCCTTCCGTCATGTCGTTCACAAATACCAGAAACAGCACTGGTCCTAGGACTGACCCCTGTGGGACCCCGCTGGTTACAGGTGCCCACTCTGACACCTCGCCACGTACCACGACTCGCTGCTGTCTTCCTGACAAGTATTCCCTGATCCATTGTAGTGCCTTCCCTGTTATCCCTGCTTGGTCCTCCAGTTTTTGCACCAATCTCTTGTGTGGAACTGTGTCAAACGCCTTCTTGCAGTCCAAGAAAATGCAATCCACCCACCCCTCTCTCTCTTGTCTTACTGCTGTCACCATGTCATAGAACTCCAGTAGGTTTGTGACACAGGATTTCCCGTCCCTGAAACCATGTTGGCTGCTGTTGATGAGATCGTTCCTTTCTAGGTGTTCCACCACTCTTCTCCTGATAATCTTCTCCATGATTTTGCATACTATACATGTCAGCGACACTGGTCTGTAGTTTAATGCTTCATGTCTGTCTCCTTTTTTAAAGATTGGGACCACATTTGCTGTCTTCCATGCCTCAGGCAATCTCCCTGTTTCGATAGATGTATTGAATATTGTTGTTAGGGGTACACATAGCGCCTCTGCTCCCTCTCTCAATACCCATAGGGAGATGTTATCTGGCCCCATTGCCTTTGAGGTATCTAGCTCACTCAGAAGCCTCTTCACTTCTTCCTCGGTTGTGTGAACTATGTCCAGCACATGGTGGTGTACTCCACATCTCCGTCTTTCTGGAGCCCCTTCTGTCTCCTCTGTGAACACTTCTTTGAATCTTTTGTTGAGTTCTTCACATAATTCACGGTCATTTCTTGTTGTCTCTCCTCCTTCCTTCCTTAGCCTGATTACCTGGTCCTTGACTGTTGTTTTCCTCCTGATGTGGCTGTACAACATTTTAGGGTCAGATTTGGCTTTCGCTGCTATGTCATTTTCATATTGTCTTTGGGCCTCCCTTCTTATCTGTGCATATTCGTTTCTGGCTCTACGACTGTTCTCCTTATTCTCCTGGGTCCTTTGCCTTCTATATTTCTTCCATTCCCTAGCACACTTGGTTTTTGCCTCCCTGCACCTTTGGGTAAACCATGGGCTCATCCTGGCTTTTTCATTATTCCTGTTACCCTTGGGTACAAACCTCTCCTCAGCCTCCTTGCATTTTGTTGCTACATATTCCATCATCTCATTAACTGGCTTCCCTGCCAGTTCTCTGTCCCACTGAACCCCGTTCAGGTAGTTCCTCATTCCTGTGTAGTCCCTTTTCTTGTAGTTTGGCTTCATTTGTCCTGGCCTTCCTGCTTCTCCCTCCACTTGTAGCTCTACTGTGTATTCGAAGCTTAAAACCACATGGTCACTGGCCCCAAGGGGTCTTTCATATGTGATGTCCTCGATATCTGCACTACTCAAGGTGAATACTAAGTCCAGCCTTGCTGGTTCATCCTCTCCTCTCTCTCTTGTAGTGTCCCTTACGTGTTGGCACATGAAGTTTTCCAGTACCACCTCCATCATCTTAGCCCTCCATGTATCTTGGCCCCCATGTGGGTCCAAGTTCTCCCAATCGATCTCCTTGTGGTTAAAGTCACCCATGATCAGGAGCTTTGCCCTGCATGCATGATCTCTTCTGGCCACTCTAGCCAGTGTGTCAACCATCACTCTATTGCTCTCGTCGTACTCTTGCCTTGGCCTCCTGCTGTTCTGTAGTGGGTTATACATCACTGCTATTACTACCTTGGGACCTCCAGAGTGAAGTGTTCCCGCTATGTAATCACTTTCTTCTCCGCTGTCTCCTCTCTCCAGCTCATCAAAATTCCAGCGATTTTTGATCAGCAACGCCACTCTTCCACCCCCCCCTGTTCCCTCTGTCTTTCCTCAGGATTTGGTATCCCGTTGGAAAGTTGGCATCTGTTATCATACCTGTAAGCTTGGTTTCTGTGAGAGCTATGATGTCCGGTGATGCTTCTTTGACTCTTTCATGCCACTCCTCCCACTTATTTGTTATTCCATCAGCGTTTGTGTACCATACCTTCAGTTTCCTTTCCAACACTGTGGTTTGGGGGGCCTGTGAGGGTGGGAGACCTGGTGGCATACTGTGGGATTCTATAGCTCAGTGTTGGGTGGAGGCTGTGGGTATGGATTGTAGTGTGTGTTGGGATGGTGTGATAGGTTGTATGGTTCTGAGAATAGCTGTGTGTGTGCTTGCCCTTGCTGTTCTGTTCTGCTCTGACTGACCTCTGCTGGTTCCATCCTTGTCTCTTTTCCTAGCTCCTTTCGCTTTTTTGTCCTCTCCCTCAGCTGCTGTCGTTCTGATTTTGTTTTGTCTCTGTCTAGGAACACCCTCTTGTACTCTTCCGAGTATTTCAATCGTGGTTTCTCTTGGAGGATCCTGTTCCGCACTGTTTCCGTCCTGAGAATCAGCTTGATTGGTCGGTTTCTCTCCTTCGAGTAGCCCCCTATTCTCTGAAAATTTACAATCTCGTCCATCTCTTCACCTATTTCCGTGATGATTTTCTCAATCTCCTTTCTTCCTTCCTGCTGCCTTTCAGTGTGTGTCCTTTCCTCTCTCTCCTGAACCCCATGGATAAACACTGATTTTGCCCTTTCTTCCTCCCATTGCCTCACCCTCTGTGACTCTGGATCCTGCCTGTATGTGGTCAGTTTCTCCCTTGATTTTTCCAGTGGCTCTTGATAGCCTGGTTGTGCCTCAGCATTCGACCTATCACCCTCTCCATCTGCAACCAGCTGTTCTTCCCTTTCACTCCTTGGTCCTCCTTGGCAGGCTGATATGACCTTAGCATAATTCATAATTCCTTCCTTCCTGTTCGGCCTCGCAGCTTCATATGCTGTGTCTTCTCTGGTCACTGCCCCTGTAACTCGCCTGTTTATCTCAACTTCTAGGACCCTTATCTTGGCTACTGCAGTTTCGACTTGTGCCTCCCAATTCTTTGTCTCCTTCTCCAACCTCTTTTCCAATTTCACAGAGAGCTCTTTCTCCATTTTTTCAGAAAGCTCTCCTAATTTTCTCTCCCACTCTTGTTCCATCCTTTTCCACTGCTCCTCCATCCACTCCTCCCTACCAGAACCATTCTCATCTGATCCTTGGTTCCTGCGAGTCCCCACCATTTTTTTTTTTTGTGAGAGAAGAGAGAAGGGAAAGGTAGAAGGAGAGAGAGAGGGGAAGAGTGAGAAGGGAAAGGGGGAGAGAGAGTGTGAGAGGGGGAAAGAGAGAGAAGGGAAGGGAAGGAGAGGGGGAGAGTGAGAAGGGAAAAATGGAGAAGAGATGGAGAGAGAGAGAGAGAGAGAGAGAGAGAGAGAGAGAGAGAGAGAGAGAGAGAGAGAGAGAGAGAGAGAGAGAGAGAGAGCGCCGGGACGGTCGAGAGAGGGGGATAGTGAGAAGGAAAAAGGGGAAGAGAGTGGGAGTGAGAGAGGGGGAGAGAGAGTGAGGGGAAGGGTAGGAGAGGGGGAGAGTTAGAAGGGAAAATGGGGGAGAGAGAGAGCAAGAGAGAGAGAGGGAGAGAGGGAGAGAGGGAGAGAGAGGGAGAGAGGGAGGGAGAGTGAGAGAGAGAGGGGGAGAGAGAGTGAAGGGAAGGGTAGGAGAGGGGGAGGGTTAGAAGGGAAAATGGGGGAAGAGAGAGAGCTAGAGAGAGAGAGAGAGAGAGAGAGAGAGAGAGAGAGAGAGAGAGAGAGAGAGAGAGAGGGAGAGAGAGAGAGAGAAAGAGAAGGCAAAGAGAGGGGGAGAGAGAGGGGGGGGGAGAGGGGGGAGAAGGGGGAAAGAGGGGGGAGATGGAAGTGCGAGAGGGGAGAGAGGCTAGGGGGAGAGGGAGGCGAGGAGGGGAGAGAGATGGGGAAAGGGAGAGGGGAGAGATAATGAGAGGGGAGAGATGTTAGAGGGAGAGAGATGTTAGAGGGGGGAGGTGTTAGAGGTAAGAGATGTTAGAGGGGAGAGATGGGAGAGGGAAGACAGAGAGAGAGATAGGTAGAGAGTGATAGGTAGAGAGAGAGATATAGATAGAGAGTGAGAAAGGTAGAGATAGGTCTCTACCTAGGATAGGAAGAGGGGGGAGAGGAGCAAGGTTCAGATGGTCAGTTCACAGGACGGTGTGAAATCCTGTGTATGTGTGTGTTTGCGTGTGTACTACAGCTTACAAGTGCTTGTTCCTGTACTCACCTAGTTGAGGTTGTGGGGGTCGATTCCGAGCTCCTGGCCCCTGTGTGTGTGTGTGTGTGTGTGTGTGTGTGTATGTGCATGTGTATGTGTGTGTGTGTGTGTGAGTGTGTGTGTGTGTGTGTGTGTGTGTGTATGTGTGTGTGTGTGTGTATGTGTGTGTATGTGTGTGTGTGTGTGTGTGTATGTGTGTGTGTGTATGTGTGTGTGTGTGTGTGTACGTGTGTGTGTGTGTGTGTGTATGTGTATGTGTATGTGTGTGTGTATGTGTGTACTCACCTATTTGTACTCACCTATTTGTGGTTGCAGGGGTCGAGTCCTAGCTCCTGGCCCCGCCTCTTCACCGGTTGCTACTAGACCCTCTCTCTCCCCGCTCCATGAGCTTTATCAAACCTCGTCTTAAAACTGTGTATGGTTCCTGCCTCCACTACCTCATTTTCTAGGCTATTCCACTGCCTTACAACTCTATGACTGAAGAAATACTTCCTACTATCTCTCTGACTCATTTGTGTCTTCAACTTCCAATTGTGGCCTCTTGTTTCTGTGTCCCCTCCCTGGAACATCCTGTCCTTGTCCACCTTGTCTATTCCACGCAGTATTTTATATGTCGTTATCATGTCTCCCCTGACCCTCCTGTCCTCCAGTGTCGTCAGGCCGATTTCCCTTAATCTTTCTTCATAGGACATTCCCCTTAGCTCTGGAACTAACCTTGTTGCAAACCTTTGTACTTTCTCTAGTTTCTTGACGTGCTTTATCAAGTGCGGGTTCCAAACAGGTGCTGCATACTCCAGTATGGGCCTGACATACACGGTGTACAGTGTCTTGAATGATTCCTTACTAAGGTGTCGGAATGCTGTTCTCAGGTTTGCCAGGCGCCCATATGCTGCAGCAGTTATCTGATTGATGTGTGCTTCCGGAGACATGCTCGGTGTTATACTCACCCCAAGATCTTTCTCCTTGAGTGAGGTTTGCAGTCTTTGGCCACCTAGCCTATACTCTGTCTGTGGTCTTCTGTGCCCTTCCCCTATCTTCATGACTTTGCATTTGGCAGGATTAAATTCGAGAAGCCATTTGCTGGACCAGGTGTCCAGTCTGTCCAGGTCTCTTTAAAGTCCTGCCTGGTCCTCATCAGATTTAATTCTCCTCATTAACTTCACATCATCTGCAAACAGGGACACTTCTGAGTCTAACCCTTCCGTCATGTCGTTCACATATACCAAAAATAGCACTGGTCCTAGGACCGACCCCTGTGGGACCCCGCTCGTCACAGGTGCCCACTGTGATACATCATTACGTACCATGACTCGTTGTTGCCTCCCTGTCAGGTATTCTCTGATCCATTGCAGTGCCCTTCCTGTTATATGCGCCTGATGCTCTAGCTTCTGCACTAATCTCTTGTGAGGAACTGTGTCAAAGGCCTTCTTGCAGTCCAAGAAGATGCAATCAACCCACCTCTCTCTCTCTTGTCTTACTTCTGTTATTTTATCATAAAACTCCAGAAGGTTTGTGACACAGGATTTGCCTTCCGTGAATCCGTGCTGGTTGGCATTTATACTCCTGTTCCGTTCCAGGTGCTCCACCACTCTCCTCCTGATAATCTTCTCCATAATTTTGCATACTATACACGTCAATGACACAGGTCTATAGTTTAGTGCCTCTTTTCTGTCTCCTTTTTTGAAAATGGGAAC